>NC_134691.1:217044602-217344602 GCF_050947455.1 Rhinoderma darwinii | reverse complement strand
CGCTTGATTCATTTTCAGAAACGTGAGATTTTCCAAGCTGTTGGCGGACAATCTTGTTCGCTTAGGGGTGACGAAACCCCCTGCCGCGCTGAATACCCTCTCTGACGCTACACTGGAGGGTGGACAAGACAGTACACCCATAGCAAACTGGGCCAGTTCTTGCCAATGATCCAATCTGCTAACCTAGAAGTCCATGGGGTCTGGGATCAGGATTTCTGACGGAGAAAGAGCACAGTCCAGGTACGAGTGAACCTGGTTGTTTAGGTGCTGGTGATAGTGAACATCCCTTTGGTGACTACGATGTGTGTCAGGTCGGGGTATTGGATGTAAAAATGTTGTCATCATATTTTCCAAACTGAATTGGCTGCTGCCGCCTATTGCAGAGGTAGCTCTGCCAGAGGCGGTGGAACGTTGAGACAGTGGGGAGCGGAGAGTGGCCCCCCGGTCAGACATGCTTGCAGCAGGTGTTTGCCGTTTGAAAGCCGTGACAAGCTGGCTGCATAGCTTCTCTCGATAATAAGCCAATTTTGCCTCCCTCTCGGAAGACGCAAAAAACTCCCCCATTCTGGCTTTATACCGAGGGTCTAAAAGTGTGGCTATCCAGTACTCATCTCTTTGCTTCATGCTAACAATACGACAGTCAGCGCGCAAGTAACGAAGCATACAGCTCGCCATCCTGGCCAGCGTTTCAGAGGGCCCGGTTGGTTCCATCTCCACCCCATACTGCCATGGTTGTCCATCATCAAGGTCGTCGTCAGACTCGTCATCACCACCATCACTGTCATGTTGTGCGGCTGCTTCGTCCCCTATCCCTTCCTGTGATTCCATCTCCAAATCCAGCTCCTCTTCAGGTCCTGTTTCCTCATCCTACTCCTCCTCCTCCTCCTCAACATCCATAGCCAGATGTGATCCTTCCTCCATCCTTTGCTGAATCATCGCTGTGGGCGTTTGCTCCATAATGAATATCAGCGGCATAACATCGTTCATTCCGCTAGCGTCACGGCTCACAAATCGTGTGGCCTCTTCAAAGGGCCTCAAAACGCAACATGCGTCTCTAACCAGCTGCCAGTGCCTGAGCTCGAAATTACACTGGCTCCAAACGCTGCCCGTCTGCTGCATCAGGAAATCATTCACGGCTTTCCACTGTTCGTACAGACGGTCCAACATGTGCAGGGTGGAATTCCAGCGTGTTGGAACGTCACAAATCAGGCTGTGTTCTGGGAGATTGTTTTGACGCTGCAAGTCCAGGAGGGCGCGCTTAAATGCATACGAACTTCTAAAGCGAACGCAAACCCTCCTGGACATGGCAAGCACACCCTTCAAACCAACATATGACTTTAAGAAGCGTGTTATGACCAGATTGACCACTTGTGCCATGCAAGGAGCGTGTGTCAGGTGACCTAGACGCAGTGCAGCCACAACGTTCTTCCCGTTATCAGAGACAACATTGCCCAGTGTGAGTTTCAGAGGAGACAGCCAGCGTGCGATTTCCTCCTTGATGTACAGCAGCAGCTCCTGCCCTGTGTGGCTTTTCTCACCCAGGCTCAGCAGGTGTAACACAGCGTTGTGGCGCTTCACCTTGCACCTATGAAAAGAGGAGGGAGGAGGAGTGGAAGATACGCTGTGTCCTGTCGGGGACGGGAAGACCTCCATTGAGGAGGGCAAGGAGGAGGAGTAGGAGGAGGAGGATGGTAGGCGCCTGGTATACGGAGTTGAACCAGAAAGATACAAGAGTGTAGGTGGTAATGCCTGGCATTGCTGCGGTGGTGCATCAGAATGCAAAATATTGACCCAGTGGGCCGTGAAAGACATGTACTGTCCCTGCCCATAGTGGCTGCTCCACGTGTCGACGGTGGCATGTACCCTGCTGCACACGGATAATTGCAAGGACTGGCCCACCTTTTCCTCCACGTGCTTGTGCAAGGCAGGGACAGCTGTTTTGGAGAAGTAATGGTGGCTAGGTATTCGCCACGTAGGCTGAGCGCATGCCATCAATTGCTTGAAGCTGGCGGAGTCGACCAGGTGGTACGGCAGCGACTGCACCACCAACAACAAAGCCAGGTGTTAATTAAGCCGCACAACAAGTGGATGACTGGTTATATATTGTTGCTTATTGGACAACGATTCCGTAATGGATAACTGACGGGACGTAGGAGGAGCACTAGATGACAGTGATGATGATGATGACAACGACATGGTGGATAAGGCCTGGCTACTACTTAGATGACAGGGACTCGGAGCAGCAGCAGCAGAGGGGTCTTCATTAGATGTACATGATGGTGGGGCATGTCGATTGTCCCACATGGCCTTGTGATGCCGCTCCATGTGTTTACGTAGAGCGGTAGTTCCTACATTGCTGCCCTGCCCACGTCTTACTTTCTGCTTGCAGATACGGCACTGTGCCATGTTTTCGTCCTCCGGGAATGTACAGAAAAATTGCCAAACGGCAGAGTACCGTAAAGAGGTAGTACCACGTCCACTCCCACCACCACCATCACCACCCAAGCTTGCCCCTTGTCTGGCAGGCTTTTTTCGGGAGCCTACACCAGTAGCAGCAGTGTCGCCGTCACCGGCTCCTGAGCTGACCCTACCGCTGCAACGTTTTGCAGATTGACTTCTGCCCCTACCTCGGCTTGGCTGTTTATCACTGCCAGTGCCGCCACTACTACCCTCCTCCTCTGACGACATCATCACCTCGTCACCTGGTTCCCACGTCCTTTCTAAAACAACATCATTATCATAGCCCTCCTCATCATCCCCGCCACTTCTGTCACTGTGTTGTGAATGTGATGTGACATCATGGCGGGCTCCATGCCCCCCCTCATTACTGCGTCTGCCACCACGGCTACCACCAACACCCCCACTACCACAGCTATGCGTCTCGGACACCGCTTCCACCTCCACCGCCACAACACACTCCGTTGGCTGACTCGCGGAAAACAAATCATCATCACTATGTTGTTCAGTATCTTCCTTCGCACCCGAGGTGATGTCTCTTAGGACTCTTAGGAAAGATGGCTTCCCGCTAGGAAGCGGGAGTGAAGACATAGATGATGGAATGGAAACGCTAGAAATACCCATATTACTACTGTCACTGTGCCAAGGAACTGTGGAGGATCTGGAATCCAACGACGAAACCTGGCTTGAAGCCAGATCGTCAGAGTCTTCCTGCTGAGATGACCGTGAGCCAGCTAACTAGTCCACAATGGCCGTATTGTCTAAACTAACCTGCCCACCGGAGGAGATGGACAAGTCTGGCTTGCTGATACTGCTACTACTACCAGCAGGCACATGGCTGCTGCTACTAGTAGAACTGGGCACATGTCTTGTGCCACAAATGCTGGTACTGGGTCTGGCGCCAACAGATCCAACATTTGGACTGGAAGAGGACATGGCATGGGAGTTTTTTCCTCTACCCCGTCCTTTCACAACCTTTTTTTTACCAGACATTTCACTGCTGTGCTGGAGTGCAGCAAGTTGAATCGAAACCCCTTCCCCTACTAGAGGAATGAGGCCCTTATAAAATATTATTTGGACTGGCTGAAAATCAGTTGGATGTTAACCCATGCAACGGGGATTAGTCCCTTCTAAAAGCTTATTCACACACTAGCTTGGCAAATGGCAATGAATGAGAATTTCTATCAGCCACTGTGCACTCAGGGAATGCTGGGCAATCTAGTACTACAAAGGCTGCCTGTATTGCAAGTTGGATGTTAACCCATGCAACGGGGATGAGCCCCTTCTAAAAGCTTATTCACACACTGGCTTGGCAAATGGAAATGAATGAGAATTTCTATCAGCCACGGTGCACTCAGGGAATGCTGGGCGTTGTAGTACTACAAAGGCTGCCTGTATTGCAAGTTGGATGTTAACCCATGCAATGGGGAAGAGCCCCTTCTAAAAGCTTATTCACACACTGGCTTGGCAAATGGCAATGAATGAGAATTTCTATCAGCCACGGTGCACTCAGGGAATGCTGGGCGTTGTAGTACTACAAAGGCTGCCTGTATTGCAAGTTGGATGTTAACCCATACAACGGGGATGAGCCTCTTCTAAAAGCTTATTCACACACTGGCTTGGCAAATGGCAATGAATGAGAATTTCTATCAGCCACGGTGCACTCAGGGAATGCTGGGCGTTGTAGTACTACAAAGGCTGCCTGTATTGCAAGTTGGATGTTAACCCATGCAACGGGGATGAGCCTCTTCTAAAAGCTTATTCACACACTGGCTTGGCAAATGGCAATGAATGAGAATTTCTATCAGCCACAGTGCACTCAGGGAATGCTGGGCGTTTTAATACTACAAAGGCTGCCTGTATTGCAAGTTGGATGTTAACCCATGAAACGGGGATGAGCCCCTTCTAAAAGCTTATTCACACACTGGCTTGGCAAATGGCAATGAATGAGAATTTCTATCAGCCACGTTGCACTCAGGGAATGCTGGGCGTTGTAATACTTCAAAGGCTGCCTGTATTGCAAGTTGGATGTTAACCCATGCAACGGGGATGAGCCCCTTATAAAAGCTTATTCACATACTGGCTTGGCAAATGGCAATGAAGAATGGCAAATGGCAAATGGAGAAATTGTATTGCAATTTGGATGTTGAGAGTAGAGTAGACTCCCGCTGTAGTGGATGAGCCCCTTCGATTGCTGGATTCCTGGTTTTTAGATTCCTAAAGCTTTCCCTTACTGCACAGAGATGCTATCCCTACAGCTCCTGTCTCTAAAATGGCCGCTGAGCTCCGTGCATAGACTTTTATTGCAGGCTTGAGCCCGCCCCTATGCTGCCTCCCGATTGGCTGGGAGAGCCGTTTGCAAGGCATTATGGGGTAGCCTGATGTCAGGTAATATTTTGAAATCCTCCATTTTAGATCTAACATGTGGCAGGCGCCAAAATGTAGCCGGGTTCGGTCAAAACAGGTTCGGCCGAACTCGGTGAAGTTCGGATTCGCTGCGAACCGAACTTTTCACGATGTTCGGACCGAAACCAGGTTCAGTTGTCCCGGTACGCTCATCTCTAGACAGGAGCATGTAAGTGATTGAACGTGTGAAGTAAATGAAAGACCTGAATCAAAATTAACCCCAAGACAGAGGCCGTGCTGCCTGGGAATTATGGTAGTGCCCAGAGGCATAGGTAGGTTCTCCTGCACCCGGAGCAAAGATTCAGATTGGCGCCCCCGCAACCTCTTTCCCGACATCTTTTTCCCCCTCACAATGTTTTCTTTCTCTACCAATCAATGAGGTGTCTTTTTTTTTTTATGTGACTCGAGCATAAAAGCATTTCTACATTTTACAAGAAATATAGTTCAATAAGGGATTTACCATAACAATAAATTAGAAGAAAATAATAAAATAACAATAAAAGTGCCCCGCCTGTAACTGTGCCCTTTGCAGATAGCACCAAACACAGCCCCCCTTGTAGACAGCACCACTAATCCTAAATAGCACCAGAGAGACCCCTTGTAGATAGCCCCACACAGCAACCCCCCCCCCCTTGTAGATAGTGCCACACAACCCCCCTTGTAGATAATATAGATGAAAGAAATGAAAATGCGGCACTCACCCGTTTGCAAATCTTTTTAACTTTATTGTGTCACCTTGGCGAGGATAAAAGCATTACAGGGAGGACAGCTAGTTGTAGGTTACAGCCTGTTTCGCGCTGGAGATTGCGCTTCTTCTGACCTACAGCTCCACATAGCCCACCCTTGCAGGTAGTGCCACACAGCCCCCCTTTTATATAGTGGCACACAGCCCCCCTTGTAAAAAGCGGCACACAGCTCCCCCTTGTAAATAACGCCACACAGCCCTCCTTGTAAATAGCGCCACAATTCCCCCTTGTAAATTGCGCCACACTGCCCCACCTTGTAAATAACACCACACAGCCCCTCCTTGTAGATAGCACCACACACAGACCCACTTGTAAACAACGCCATAGACCCACCCTTTGTACACAGCGCCACACAGCCCCCTTGTAGATAGCGCCAAACAGCTCCCCCTTGTAAATAGTGCCACACACAGCCCCCCTTGTAGATAGTGCCACACACAGCCCGCTGCCCTCCTCGTAGATAGCACCACACAGCTCCCCCCTTGTAAACAGCGCCACACAGCCCCCTTTGTAGCTAGCACCACACACAGCCCCCCTTGTAAATAGCGCCACACAGCCCCCCTTGTAGATAGTGCCACACACAGCCCGCTGCCCTGCTTGTAAATAGTGCCACACTCCCGCCATGTAGATAGTGCCACACACAGCCCGCTGCCCCCCTTGTAAATAGCACCACACCCCCCTTGTAAATAGTGCCACACTCCCACCCCCCTTATACTTAGCACCACACTGTAAACAGAGCGGAGAGCGGTACCCTAACGCTACCACGCTCTGCCTGACGTGACACACCGGAGGAGCCGAGGGGGTCATGTGGCGCAGGCAGAGGCGGAGTTCCTTCTGACTGGGGTCGGTGACAGCCCGGGAGTGGACCAGTCCAGTCATCTGACCTGAGTCATTTGACCTCATGTCACTGACGTGAGGTCAGATAACAGGCCAGGTGACTTGACTGGTCCACTCCCGTGCCGTCACCGACCCCAGTCAGGACGCCCCCGCATGAACTCCTGGCTCCTCACAACGCTGATCGCTGCTGCAGGTGTCCGACATAGAGGGCCCCTATCAGCAGCGATCAGCTGCTCCACGGCGGCACCCCCCTTCCCTACCATCTAGTTGCGCCTGGGGAACCCCCCTTCTCCTACCCCCCCTAGCTACGCCCCTGGTAGTGCCACACACTGAGATGGAGACATCAGGTTTAGGTAGGTTAGTAGATGACGAGAACACAAGGAGCTGAGTTTTAGAAAGATTCAGTTTCAGATAGAGAGAGAACATGATGTTAGAGACTGCGGACAGACAATCACTGTTGTATGGTAATAGAGCAGGGGTGATGTCATTGGAAGAGGCGTATAATTGGGTGTCATCAGAGTACAGATCGTACTGGAAGTCAAAACAGCTGATGGTTTGTCCAATAGGGGCTGTCTAGAGAGAAAAGAGAAGCGGACCTACAACTGATCCCTCAGGAACCCCGATAGCAAGGGGAAGAGGAGAAGAAGTAGAACCAGCAAATGACACACTGAGTGAACGGTCATAGGGATAGGAAGAAAACCAAGAGAGAACAGTGTCTTTAAGGCCAATAGAGTGGAGCATGTTAAGTAGGAGTTGGTAGTCTACAGTGTCAAAGGCTGCATAGACATCCGGAAGAATCACTAGAGAGCATTTGCCGTTAGATTCAGCTGCCAAGAGATCGTTTGAGACTTTAGTAAGGGCAGTTTCTGTGGAGCGTAGGGAGCGGAAACCAGATTGTAAGGGCTCTAGAATGGAGTTAGCAGGAAGATAGTGGATAAGGCGAGAGTGGACCAAGCATTCCAGGAGTTTGGAGATGAAGTTGAAATTAGAGACAGGTCGGTAGTTAGCAGCGCTGGATGTGTCAAGAGTTATTTTTTTTTAGTAATGGGTTTATAAAGGCATGTTTAAGAGAGGAGGAAAAGATTCCAGAAGAAAGAGAAAGGTTAACAATTTTGTTCTGCACTTTAGGACTAAGGATGGAATGAAAAGTAAAAAGAGTAGTTTTGGATTATTAGATAGTGTGGAGATGAGAGAGGTGAAATAGACTTGTTTGGCTCTGTGAAGGCAGAGTTGTAAGTTCTCAGCATAAATATGTAATGGAGGAAGTCTGCTGACAAGTGCGATTTTCTACCAAAGACGTTCGGCACATCTCGAGCACCGCTGAAGATTGAGATGTGTGCCAGGGTTGTGGATGTCTTTTGCTGGGAGGTTCGGAGTGTAGGGGGGGCTGCTTCATCCAAAGCATTTTAAAGAGTGGTATTGTAATGTTTGTTGGACAGATTGAGACAGGAGAGGGAAAATATAGGAGACAATGTGGACTGTAGACCGTCTATGAGTTGCTGAGTGTTAATGGCATGTACATTTCTGTATGTCTAAAACGTAGGCATGTCCTGTGGAGGCAGAGAATTTTTGATAGTAAAGGAGAGAAGGTTGTGATCAGAGAGCGGGAGAGGAGAATCATTAAAGTCAGAAACTGAGCAGAGACGGAAGAAGACCAGGTCAAGTGAATGCTCGTCTTCATGTGTAGGAGAGTTAGTAAGTTGTGACAGACCTAGGGAGGAGGTCAAAAATAGAAACTTGGAGGCAGAGGAAGGGATTGGGTTATCAATGGAGATGTTAAAGTCACCCATGATGAGAGTTGATGTTTCAGATGATAGGAATTGTGGAAGCCAGGCGGCAAAATTATGGCATGTCCATGTTTTGATGAATTAAAGAAAACAAAAAAAATTCTACTTTGAGTGCTGCAGTCTCTTCTCTCTATATGGATTCGTAAACTATTTTGGGTCGGGGATACTTGCCTGCATGCACTTCCCATTAAGTTGGGATACTGTTCCATCTCAATTGCTGATTATGCTGCTGGATATCCAAGTTTTGTACATAACTCCCATCCTCCCTGTGTATTACCTCAACATACCTATATATAACCACCATGATCATTGTATATAACCCCCCATCAGCCCTTTATATAACCCCCATTATCCTATACAGGAATGAAGGCAGTTATATACAGTGATGATGGCGGTAATACACAGGGATGATGGGGGTAATACACAGGGTATGATGGGGTTATACACAGGGATGATGGGGTCATACACAGGTATGATGGGGGTTTTACACAGGGATGATGGGGGTTATATAGAAAGATTATGGAAGTTATATACCGGGATGATGACACCATCATTCCTGTATATAACCCCATCATCCTTGTATTTCCATAACCCCCATCATCCCTGTATTTCTATAACCCCCAACACCCCTGTATTTATATAATCCTCATCATCCCTCTATTTATGTAACTCCTGTATATACCATCGGGACGCAGGGGGGCACGGGCATTACATGAAGTTAATGGGATGGGTATCAGAAGCGGAATCTAGAGGGAGGAGGGGGCGTGGGCGATGGGGGAGGAGACGGGCAGGCAGTGTGGGTAACCACAAAAGAGAAGGAGTAGGGTGTGTGTACTATCAGAGACGACGTTCCGTGTCTTTTCTCAGCCAGCACTTCCAGCTGAGCAGAGGCACGGCGCGTTATCAAATACATTTACAGGCATTGGACCGGGCAGATGTTTCATGAGCTCTTCAAAGCTCCACCTCTGGTCCCACTGTCTGTAAACGTAGATTATGACGTGCCGTGCCACTACTCAGCCATAAGTCCTGGCTGAGCAAATACATGGAACGTCGTCTCTGCGGGTACGTCCCCCGTCCTCATCTCTCGTAGTCCATGCCCACTCCTTCTCCTCCTTCTCGGAGTGGGATCAGAGGCTGAGCTCTGAAGGGCTCATGAAACATCCGCCCGGCCCACTGCCTGTAAACCTAGTTGATGACGTGCCATGCCTCTGCTCAGCCGGAAGTGCTGAGCAAAGATACGGATTGTCAGAGGTAGTGAAAAATTTACTCTGGGTTCGGTCACGTGACCGCACATTAGAAATAAGTAGCGGTACAAGATAAAAACATACATTATATTAGAGAATTATGTGCATATGTCACATTAAGTTGAAATAGAAATAAAATTAATTCCTTACCAAACCCTTTAATTAGGGATATCGTAACAAGCCAGCCACGGGGACGTCTAGAGGACATCCTGGAAGATGAGGAGTACTGTCAGAAATTCCTGTGTCCAAGGCAGTAGCTTTTCTAATTGAGCTACTGGTGTTGCTGGACAGCTCCACTTCTGAATCTATTGTCAAGTTTGTCTTTATTCTTGCCTTTTGAGATTCCTCGCTTCATTACCTGAAGACTATTGAGTTTCCAGCCTCTAGTCTTGTTCATTGCTGCCTTTCTTTAAAAACGATTGCTACTTATTTGTGTACCAAACGTGGATTGTTTCCTGACCATGTCTCTGCCTTACGTTACAAACTGTTGCCACTTATCTATGTACTGAATCGGGAATGTTACTTGACTACTCTTGCTATTATCACCCACCTACCGGATTGGTTCAGCTACTAGACACCAAATATGCTTCCATACCTTGACACCTTGACACCATTGCTTGGGGATCGTACACCTGGATGCACAATGCACAATGCACATTTGCAGTGGAAGGCAGTAAGGAGCCATGAAAGGTAGTGGCTTAGTGGACACTGTGACCCAAGGAGGGGCGAAGCAATACCTAACTAAGTGACTGGTGCAACCCCACTTATAAATGCAAAGGCAGGGCAGGTTGTGGCAGAGTAGCCTCTCAGAAACCCATAGTGGCAGGGTAGGACAGGCTGTGAAGCCAACAGTCATTTTGTCACAGCCCCATTTGAAGTGTCTCCCACGTGGGCGACATCACCGCCCCAGAACCGCTCAATACAGTATGTGCCACTGTTAAACATAGAAAGCAATTTGTTCAACTGCGATACACGTGTCATCTTCTGGGCGCATCTCTTACATGCTGATTGGCTAGAATATATCCCTATCTGTTCACTTGTTTATAAAGGCAATCCCTACATCGTGGAGGGGGTCCTCTGCTTTGTACCCCTCCCCTCTAGGAGCCAGAGTGAAAAGCCACTAACAAATAGCAGCACCCACTCTGGCGGACTCAAGCCAACCATGTATTACATGTACAGCGAATTTCTAGAAATGTATAGTTTAAAGTTCCTTCAGCTGATGATCAGCGATTTCATGCTGTGAGTTCATGCAGCCATATAGGAATTTATTATACTTAAAGGGGTATTCCCAACTGAAAACATTCATGGCACCTCCAGAACGAAGACCCCAGTCATGTCTAGTGCAGCAGCCACCATTCGCCGCATCCAGGCAGAGAATGAATGGAGAGGTGGGCGCGCATGTGCTTGGCTCTATCCATTAATTCCTTTAGGAAACACAGAAGCTGCCACCTCTCGATTCCTTCTACACCTAAATGCAGCAGCCTCACCAGGTGGGACAGGGGTCAGGTGATCCTCGTTCTGGAGATAGTTGCGGGTCCCATAGCTGAGACCCGCATCTATCAAACATATGCCATAAATGTTTCAGTTGGAAATATCCCTTTTTTATTACTCTGCATGGTGACGTAACTATGGGGGTCGCAGCGGTACCAATGGCCTCTCGCACTACATCTATAAAAAGTTACTATAGTAACTGGGGCTATGTAATAAACTACTCGGGTCCCTGTTACTATAGTAACTGACAGTACTTACCCTCCTAGTTCCAGTGCGCAGCAGAGGTCCTAACGTACACAACATCCCGATGCTTGTGGTAGGCTTAGATACAGGGTCCAATAGACTGTATCACACATGCACATGGGCCCTGGATCTAAGTCTACCACATGTGTTACAAATTTTTGGTTTTTGTGCTTTTTTTACAGGTTCTGTCATTGGACTACGCCGGATTCGAGGACTACTTAGATGACGGCTTTTTTTATTATCAATAAAATGGTTAACGAGGGTTGTGTGTTTTTTTTTTATTTCAACAAAATATTTTTTCTTTGTCTGTATTTTTTTTAAACCTTACTACTACCACCTTAGTAATGGCTGCTGGCTGATTGACAGCGTCCATTACTAAGGTGGGGCATAGTGTTAGCCGGTGCACTATCCCCATTATTACCCCGGTACCCACCATCATCAGGGGAAGAGCCGGATACGATCCAGTACCCGACCATCTGTAGTGATGGTCAGGCACCGGGGTGGCCGCAGGCTGGTATTATTAGGTTGGGAAAGTCCAGAAACAGTGGCCCTTCCCATCCTGGTAATGCTAGGCTGCGGCTTCTATGTTGTATGTGGCTACTTATGACAAATGCGGGACCCCACGTCATTTAAAAAAATAATTATAATAATTGGAAAGAACGATGTAGGGTTCCCTTATGTTTCATAAGCAGCCAGATACAAAACAGCAGCAGTCTATGATTACCAGGGTAGAAAAGCCAACTGTTTCTGTCCTTTCCCAGTCTAATGATACCCCAGCTCCCGGCCATCACTACAGATGGTCGGGTACTGGATCGTACTCGGCTCTTCCCGTTACCCCTGGTGGCGGTAAGTATCGGGGTAATAATGGGGGGTTAGTGTTAACTCTTTTACTGGCTAACATTAAGCTCCGCCTTAGTAATGGACGCTGTCAATCAGCAAGCGGCCATTACTAAGGCGATAGTATTAAAGTTTAAATACATACAGGGACATAGAAAAAATATTTTATTGAAACAAAAAACCAATAAACAACAGTCGTTAACCATTTTATTGAAAATAAAAAAACGCTGTCATCAAAGTAGTCTTCGAATCCGAAGTAGTCCAACAACCGAACCTGTAAAAACACACAAACACATAAAAATAATAAGTAACATAAAAAAGCAAAACAATTATTATTCTTACCTTTCCTGGGTCCAGCGCTGGAGCCGCAATGTCAGTGAGCTGAGCCCTATATCTAATCCTATCATATGTGATACTGTCTGCTGAGCAACTGTATCCAATATTATCCATAGCTATAGGGTCGTAGTGATATAGATATGATGATGACTAATGACGGCCTGAAGTTCCGAGCCTTCTCCATACTTTCTTCCTCCCATATTTCTGGTACAAGTTGATCTTAGTTTCAACTGTCCAAAGAATGCTGTTCCAGAACTGGTCTGGCTTCTTTAGATGTTATTTGATGTCTAATCTGGCCTTTCTATTTTTAAGGCTGATTAATGTTAGGAAAACGTTCTGCTTACCCTCTAGCTTTCTGGTTCATGTTCAGATTTGCATGCATTGCACCTATTATCCAAAACTGAACTCTGCTAAGACAACCTGGGTTCCATGCAGCAAAAAAAATCGTGCCTTGCGGTCGGCTCTTGCGGAGACCTTAGAGTAGCCTTATACTTTGTCGATCAGAGTTGTGACATATTTGAGGTTGCAGATTTATTAGCACGCTTTCTCCCGGCAGTCTCCAGCAGCCTTTGGGGAATTGCTCAACTTGCAATTCCATAACAATTAATTGTTTGCACCTTGTGGTGAACCCTCTGTATTTGCTCTCATGAAGTCTTCTCTTTATAGTATGATTATTGAGCAGACAAGTCTTCATAGAATAATTGCCTTGTGTAAACAGGGGAGTGATCAGCAGATAAACGAGCAAACACTCGATCATCAGCTGGTCGTAACGTTTTAAAAAAGTGAAATATTATCGTTGTCGGCAGCACATATCCATGTCTAATCAGGTAGACGCGCGGCCAACATGATAATAATGTATCGGGATGAGCGATCGTCCCCATCTATAGCTTCGTGTGACAAGAGCAAACGAGTGCCGATCAACAATGTCTCGTTGATCGGCGCTTGCTGCACCGGCCGCTTATCGGCAGGTGTAAAAGGGCCTTTAGATACTGATACGCCTGCTTCCAGGAGAGTGTTCTTCACTTTAGTAAATGTTGTGAAGGGGTTTTTCTTCACCATGGAAAGGATTCTGTGATCATCCACCACTGTTGTCTTCCGTGGATGTCCAGGCCATTTGGAGTTCACGAGATTACCAGTGCACTCTTTATTTACAAGAATGTACCGAACTGTTGATTTGGCCACTCCAAACATCTGTACTATCTCTCTGATGGATTTCTTCTTTTTTTTCAGCCTAATGATGGTCTGTTTCACTTGCATCGAGAGCTCCTTTGACCTCATGTTGAGGGTTCACAGCAACAGCTTCCAAATGCAAATGCCACAGCTAGAATCAACTCCAGACCTTTTACCTGCTTAATTGATGATGGATTAGTGAGGGAATTGCCCATGCAGCCCATTAAATAGCTTTTGAGGTAATTGTTCAATTACCTTTGGTTCCTTGAAAAAGTGGCAGCTACATATTAAAGAGCTGTAATTACTAAACCCATCCTCAAATTAGGATGTGAATACTCCCAAATGAAAGCTGAGAGTCTTCACATTAAGCCCATATTGATTATATAACAGTATATGTAATACATTTTGGTAAACAGCTAAAATGCCAAAACTTGTGTCACTGTCCATATAATTCTGGACCAAGCTGTACATACACATACACAAACGCATATACATACAAGCACACACATTTTTTTTGCGGGGGATATATGTATTGGTGTTATTGCGCCTGACGTTTTAAGACCTTAGCAATGCCCCTGGCTGCTAGTGCTGCATCGTTGGGTCCCTTAAAAGACCCAGCAATGCAGCTGAAAGCTGCGGGCCATCGGCCTTGAGAAGTTTGGGGGTTGGCCCAAGAAGAACATTTGCATCGGGGCCCATGGGCCTTTAGCTATGCCCCTGACTCTGCAATATAATGTGAGTGCATTAGTGCCTTGGAGCCCTGGCCTTAAAAAGATCTTGCTATGTTTTGCAGAGCTAGGGTCATTCTGCTCTATCATGAGGCCCCCACCGATCTGCAAGTGGCAGCATATCCTAGTTATATGGCTTCCCTTGCTCTTACTAGAATGCCCCTTTAAAGGGCTTTTAATTATTATTTTTTTATTGTCTTAAATCCTTCTGATCATGCAGATTTTCCTAACCCTTTAAAATACTGTGGTACACATAAAAAAAAAAAATTTTTTAATCAAAGTAATATTGTATAATTTTATTTTATAGGAGGGGGGGAAACATTTTATTACATTAATAAAATAGACTGAGTGAGTGTTATAATATATACCAGTAAACCTGCCAGAAAGAAAGTCATATCATCTTTTTTAAATCCATACAAACTGTAGAAATGAAATGTTACATATTTTATCTCTTATGTTGCAGCACAATACAATGTGTCATCTGCTGAAATGCATTTTATGCCTCTTGCAAGTGTCAGCTGCACTGTGGGAGTATGTGGATATCTTTTTTTTTCCATTACAGAGCAATATCTGTCAATACAGATGCGTACAGCTTAAAGAGGGGCTTCTGTTGCTGCACAAATGAAGCTGTTCTCCATCTCTTTGCTTCAGTTAGCCAGTAGTGGAGCACGGAGGCTGTGTTCACGTTTGTGCTGTTCAGTTTTCTGCGTCTGATTTACTCAAAAGACAGGCTGTGGTTAGTTGTTGCACAGCCAGAACCTGCAATGCAAGTTAGTTTTACAGAACCAAGTGTCGATTTAAATGGCAGCACGGGAAGTCTGGATTTAATTATTGCAACTTGCTCATCAACAATTTCTTCTACAGATGTGGGGGAAGATGACTGGCAGTCCTTCTATACTTCCTTTAAGGTAGGATATTTTTGCATTTATTTTTTCTGATATTTTGTTTTAAGCATGACTAGGGATTTCTTTTGGTCATCAATTTTTTCTTCTTTAGTCAGTTTAGAAATTTATTAGAACAAATTGTCCATCATTTCAATGGAAGATTAGATTTTTAAATAACATTATTAGTTAGTATAAAAATAATTATTCTAACAATAAGTAACAATATTAAGACAATTTGTTTTTCAATTAGTAATTCTAATAATAATAATAATAATAATAATAATAATAATATAAGCACATATTTCTGAATAATGTAAATCAGAAACTAATAAAATAAAAATACCTAGAAAGTTAAAACAATATCAAAGAGTAGTCATGCAAACAGTCGTAAATCTGTACATGAAAAGATGAGAAAAATGTTTCAGAACTATCATTGATACAGTATTTTTCACTCAATTGATACATTCAAGTACAATTATTGATGCTTTTGATTCATTGAAAGTTTGTATATACAGTATTTAGTGTACATTATAGGGAAAACTCTGCTTTGCCGTACAATTGAATGCAAGTTACTGAAAGGCCAGGTTTACACTAAAAGTTTGGGTTCTACTTTTGGTCTATACCCCAGGAAATAATAAGACATATATATGTCTGTATGCCTTTGCCTCCACTGTATTAAACAGTGTAGTTGACACCACTTCTCAATACATCTGTATACAAAAAAAAATAATATTGCAAAGTTTCCTTTATTTATCTATGGGAGTCAATGAAAGACTATAGGCATAAAGTTGCATATGTTTGGAGTGTATGTTCAGAAAAGTATTTTAAATTTCGGCAGGAATGTAATGCCTGAACACAATGTGAACCTAACATTATCTGTATGCTGCCATTTCAGGCTGTAGAGTCAGGGGGGATTCAAATTTTTAACAACAGGTTCTATAATTTACAGACAAAGATACACGGGACGGGGGACAGGGCGCGGTGTGTCACACCACAGAAAATTATTCAAACTCTAATAACCAAATAAAACAATTACAGTATTCCAAATGCACTATTTATTAATGTGGACTCTAAATAAATATTTTTGTATGTGTCAGTACTAGCCTATAAACTTTCCAGGCTTCTGTGGTTCCCTGTCCAGAATGTTTAACTAGATTGCCACACTATGTTTATAATAACATAAGCATACATACCTACCTTCCAATCCTAATCTAAACTTGTTATATTAAACTCACCCATTATGTATAGCCCTATATGTACACAGTCAGTACCATAGGTGTTTGTGGCACATGTAGTTAGGCTATGCACCATGAGAAGGGTGGAGGACAGCTATTGGCCACAATCCCCAAATAAAGAAATGTGTGTACAGATAAAGTATCAGAATTAAGCTTAATACAAATATATGGTGCCAGAACCAAGCTGATGACATATATACAGTATCAAAACCAAGCAAATTACATATATACAGCCCCAGAACCAAGCTCAGTACATAAATAGAGCACCAGAACAAAGCTCAGTACATATATCCAGCACCAGAACAAAGCTCAGTACATAAATACAGCACCAGAACAAAGTTCAGTACATATATACAGCAACAGATCCAAGTTCTGTACATAGCTACAGAACCAAACTCAGTACATATATACAGCATTAGAACCAAGCTCAGTACAGATACTTATAATACCAGCACAAATACAGATTAGTACAGAGATAATTTGCAAATCCAGTTTAACCAACTGCCATATAAATTTGTAAGGCATGAAACTACAGCTCTCAATATGACCTGAATAATGGTAAGGTTATGCTGGGAGTTGCTGTTTCACAAAATAAAATGATACCCACCATCATCTTGCTGCAGATCATACAGTGACTACAGTACTGATCAGTTGTTGTTTTTTATGTTATCGTCTCCATCCGATCCACGACTCATCGTTGCAGAGTTTGCTTCGGCTCCTCACTTTTAATGTAGCTGTTTTCCAACACATCTGCACATATATACTAACACAACGTCCTTATCTCTGCAGATTTTGCAGCTCAGATATCTTCAACTTCTCCCTTTTTCAACACATTTGCACCTATATACTAACACAATGTCCTCATGGTGACACACACTACACCCGTGAACATAATAGCACCATAGACTGTGGTCTTGAAAACACTGTGCCCCTAAATAAATTTGTGCCACACACTGAAATAAAGCACTACACCCACAGTGCCCTATAAAAATAGTGCCACACACTATGCCCCTGAATACAATACCTATCACTGTGCTCCTAATTACACCGCCACACAGTGCCGTCTGTAGCTAATGTCACACAATTTCCCAGTAGATATAGTCACACACAGTGTTTCTTGTAGATCATGTCACACAGTGCCCCCTGTATAAAGTGAAACCTACAATGCCCCTATATAAAGGGTCACCTACAGTGCCCCTTGAATAAAGTGCCAAACACAGTGCTCCCTGTAGATAGTGTACAGTGCGCCCTGTATAAAGTGTCACACACAGGGCCCTCTGTATAAAGCGCCACACACAGTGCCCCTGTATAAAGTACCACACATATTGCCCCCTGTATAAAGTGCCACTCATACTGTTCCCCCTGTATAAAGTGCTACACACTGTGCCCCTTGTAGATAGTGCCACATAGCACCCCATGTAGAAAGTGCCACACAGTGCCCCTGTGTAAAGTGCCACACACAGTCCCCCTAAAAAAAATAAACATTACATACATATCTGTCCCTTTTCCCACACTGTCTTCCAGCAATGCAGGCCAGGTCTCTCCAGCGAACCGACGTCAACACTTCACTTGCATCACAGATAAAGCACTGAATGGCAGGGTAGGAAACTGATAGTTCCATTCCCTCATCAGAAGTAGTTAGACTGCTCAATTGTATCTGGGTCTTAAGAATGTGGATACAATTAAGTGTAGGCGGACAGGGTCAAGATCCCGCTTCTCCATGGTTCCAAGAACTGCCTTTTTTGTTTTTTATTAATGCAAAATTAAGCAATTTTCAAAATAATTTTTTTTAGAACAATTCACCTAGTGCATTTTCTTTTACTCCAGTGAACCACTAATAAATATATATATAAAAAAAATAATTTATAAATAAGGATTTTTAGTCCCCCTTCACGAACTTTTTTTTATCATTTTACAATGCATGTAAAAAAACAAGAGGCATTCTTGCTTTAGGCTGGGTTCACACGACCATGTTATGTCCGTAATGTACGGAACGTATTTCGGCCGGAAGACCTGGACCGAACACAGTGCAGGGAGCCGGGCTCCTAGCATCATAGTGATGTACGATGCTAGGAGTCCCTGCCTCGCTGCAGGACTACTGTCCCGTACTGTAATCATGATTACAGTACCGGACAGTAGTTCCACGCAGAGGCAGGGACTCCTAGCATCGTACATCCCTATGATGCTAGGAGCCCGGCTCCCTGCACTGTCTTCGGTCCGGGTCTTCCGGCCGAAATACGTTCCGTACATTACGGACGTAACATGGTCGTGTGAACCCAGCCTAAGTCTTTGTTGGTGTTTTTTTTATTCAGTGTCATTTTGTACAATCATTTTCCTTGCGCTATTGAAGTCCTATATAGAAGCTGATGCCAAAAAGCAAGAAAAAACGGGACTGACACCAAAAACGCCACAAACCAAAATGCTGTGTATGAAAACTTTTTCACATTTTACTATAGACTTTAAAGTAACATTTGAAAATAGCATTTTTTGGGGGGAAAAGCGAAAAAAAGCGAAAAAAAAAAAACAACCCAGAAACCGCCAGCTGAAATGGGAGTAAACGATGTGTGTGTGAATCTTGCCTAATAGTCCAGAAAAATTACTGTCCGCAGTGATCACTACTGTACCTTACATCTCCAGTTCATGAGAGAAACTGCTTGTTTGGGCCTCATTCACTTGGCCGTAATTTGGTCAGTATTTTGCTTCAGTATCTTCAAGACAAAACCAAGAGTAAAACCTACACAGAGAAAAAGTGTAATGGGAAGATTTGCAGCTCTTCCGTGTTTTAGACCCCCTCCTGGTTTTTGCTTCCAAATACTGTAGGAAAATACTGATATAAATACTGCAGAATGAGCTCTTACCTATCCTTTTGCCATTTTGCATAAAAGATCTGTATATTATGACATTTCTGTAAAATATTCATCAGTTGTGCCCACACAATAGTTTTTGCATCACTTTTGGGGGTATTTTATTTCCAAAGAAACAGTTGCAGGTATTGCCCACATAAAAAAAAGCACATCTGCAGTAAATGTTTTTAAAAATATATTTTATTTTTATTTTGCAATGTATTCAAAGAGGGGAAAGATTACCACAAGGTCGCTTCACCTAAAGAATGCTTCAATTAAAAAAAAAAGTCCAACATTCTCTAAAATGATTACAGAATAAAAACAGAAAAGGGATACACAGTAAGTTCAGACAGTAAGTGTGTCTCTAAATTTTCATCCATTTCCAGTCCATCTGTTCATTTTTAATGGCCGTTTGTAATCCATTTGCCATCCGTTTGTCATGGCCATTAAAAAAAAAAAAAAGGATGGATTTCGTTTGTCAGGTTTTTTTTTGTCCCAACCCCCTGAAAACACCACAGTGCCCATATAGATAGTGCTGCAATGTCCCTGTCGATAGTGCATCAGTGTCCACTGTAGATAATGCACACATAGGGCCAGAGCCCACATAGTGCCACATAGTACCGCAGTGCCCACATATAAAGTGCCAGTGCCCACGTAATGCCACAGTGCCCACTGTAGGTAGTGCCACAGTGCCCACATATAAAGTACTGGTGCCCAAATAGTGCCTCAGTGCCCATTGTAGATAGTGCCACAGGGCCTACATAGTGCCAAAGTGCCCATGTAGATAGCGCAACAGTATCCCCTGTAGATAATGCCACAGTGCCCATGTAGATAGTGCCAGTGTCCCCTGTAGATAGCACCTCTTGTAGATAGCACCCCTTTGTAGTTAGCACCCCCCTTGTAGATAGCACCACTCCTTGTAGATACCACTCCCCTTCCCTGTAGATAGCGGCACTGTAGCTCACTGTAGGAGCGGAATCCCTCTGGCCGGGGATTCCGCTCATAGACTGAGCCCCTGATGTCTCTGTCCATATATGGACACTGATATCAGGAGAGCGGAATCCCCTGCCAGAGTAGGCCAGGGATTCCGCTCCAGGAGTAACCCCTTGACGTCACTGTCCATATATGGATAGTGACGCCGGGGGCTTCTCCAGGAGCGGAATCCCCTGCCAGAGCGGGTTCTGGCCGCCGGGGGTTCTGCTCCTACAGGTAGCTACAGTGGTGCTATCTACAGGGGATGGGGGGTTGCCATTTTCAGGCAGGGGGTGCTATCTACATGGAGGGGTGCTATCTACAAGACTAGAGTCCCCAGCCTGGCCCCGACAGTGAAAAACGACCCGTTTTCAAAACAATGAAGTTCTATGGGTGTATTCACATGGCCATTTTTTTAACGGCCCGTGAATATTGGCCATCAAAAAATAGGATATATCCTATTTCTGGCCATTTCCACGGCCAGACGGCTCCCATAGAAGTCAATGGATCAGTTTTTACTGGCCGTTTTTCGGGAAACAATCCTTGTAGCGGCCAGTAAAAACTCATCCTGGCCGAGGACTCTTCGCACACAGCGCTACTTTGAGCACTGAGCCCGGGAAGCCCCTGACATCACTGTCCATATAAGGACAATGAAGTTATCTACATGGGCTCTGTGGCACTATCTACAATGGCCACTGTGGCACTATGTGGGCAAGTTAACAATGCTTTACAATACTAGGGGATCCAGAAAAATATGTATACCATGTGGTGTATGTTTCTATTTACAAGTAAACAGCAGATGTATGCTACTGTATAGGCAGCATACGGTGGTGGACATCTGAGGCAAAGGTTCCGTTGAACTGTTCAAACCTACATGCCGTGCATATGCATATGTGATGTGAACAGAGCCTTACCTAACCAAACCTTGATAACGATTTTTTTTTTTAATATAAAAAGGGAATATCACTATAATTTAGTAACACTGTGTCCATGAATTCTTAATATTGACATAGAATTAAATTATTTATTGGTGGTTATTACCAGTGAATTTTTTTCCTGTATTGTGTTTGGGATGTTGTTATTTTTTTATATAATTTTTTTTATTAATTTTCATATAATTACAATTACACATATGTCGTTCCAACGTAAGCTTTAAAAAGAAAAAGAGAGAGAAGAAAAAGAGAGAGAGAAAAAAAAAAAGTAAAAGAGGAAGAAGAAAATCGATAATCATGAAATCATAAACAATTATGAAATCATCAAGTCATCAAATCATAACTATAAAGCCAGAATCGAGTTTTCGGTTCACATTATTTCAACTAGTTCACTAAACTTGGTTGAGAAAAAGGGCTAAGAATCCAATTACTCCAAATATTAGTGAATGTAGAAGAGGAAAAGTTGCCATATGCTATTATTTTTTCGTACGCATAAGAAGTGTTGATTGATGAAAGCAGTTCCTGAAATGTAGGGGCACAGGCACTTTTCCAATGTCTGGTCAAAACTAATTTGGCCATAACCAAGATTTTACATGTCAATGGTCTGAATCTGGAAGGAACGACCTCCATGTGTAAGAAGAGCAACGCTAAATAAGGAGACATGGGAATCTTAAGATGAAATGAAGATTCTAACAAGTTAAACACGTGTTTCCAATATTCATTTGCTGTTATTTTTATTCTGTTTTCTTTACATGGAATATTTTTGGGTTTATGATTTCATGATTAGGTTGATAACAATGATGAAGGGAGCTCTGTGGGAAATGGTCTATACTCTTCCTTTAAGTTTCGTGTTTTAATTGAGTTTTTACAAATTTGGCTTTTTGTTTCTTATGAGGTGAGTTTCCCTACTGTTTGAGTTGGACTAAATTAGAGTTAAAAATGTGCTATTTATTATTTTATCCCCTTTAAGATCTGGAGAATACCGTATTAATAAATTTGTTTTAGTAGACCCTTATTAGACAAAGAGATTCACATGACCTTTGGAAAGTCTGCATTAACTTTCAATAGAAGAATGTTATTGACTTCTTAGGGCACATTCAGACGTGGTGGAATTGCTGTTGATTTCACTGCGGACAGTCCGTTGTGGAATTCTGCAGCAGTCTTTTTTTCCATTGTTTTCTATACCTTTTTAGGTAACTTTGTTCAGATGTTGTGGAAAATAACAGTGCGGAATTTAGGCTGCACTGCAGAATTTTCACTCCGCAGCATGCACATTATGTTGCGGAGAAGCAGCAGAATTTCACTGCGGATTTCATCCCTTACAATGCAAATGCTTAAAACTGTGGCAAGTCTGCTGTGATATCTTCAAAGTCCGAATTACCTGTCAAATATGAAAATGTTGCTGCAAATTCTCAATGAATCTGCAGCAACATTTCCATGTCTGAATGTGCCCTAATAGTTTCAGATGGATTAATAGAGATGTAATTTAACCCCTTGGAGACGCAGTCATTTTTTTGGATTTTCATTTTTGCTTTTCCCTCCCCACCTTCCAAAAGCCATAACTTTTTTTTTTTCTGTTGACATAGCGGTATGAGCAATCTTTTTGCGGTACAAGTTGTAGCTTTTCACTGCATTATTTAGTTTTCCATATAATGTACTGGGAAACTGAAAAAAAATCTTTGTGGGGTGGAATAGGAAAAAAACAGAGATTCCACCTTTGCTTTTTGTTTTTCACATTTACAACATACATTGTGCAGTAAAAACTACATGTTAAGGCCCCATGCACACAAATGTAAAAACGCCCGTAATTACGGGCCCATAGACTTCTATTGGCCATGGGTACCTACCCGTTTGCTTACGGGAAGGTGCCCGGGCCGTTGAAAAATATGGAACATGTCCTATTTCAGGCCGTAATTACGGCACAGGCAGGCCCATAGAAGTCTATGGGGCTCCCGTAATTACAGGTGGCTACGTATGTGCACCCGTAATTACGGGAGCGTTGTTAGGCGATATCAGGGGATAGTCACTGTCCAGGGTGCTGAAAGGGTTAACTGATCGGCAGTAACTCTTTCAGCACCCAGGACAGTGACTGCCGCTGGAGTTAATAGTATTAAAAGTTAACTTACCCAGAACTCCCTGCTTCTTCCTCCAGTCCGGCCTCCCGGGATGACGTTTCATCTCATGTGACCACTGCAGCCAATCACAGGCCAATCACAGGCTGCAGTGGTCACATGGACAGGGAGGTCGGACTGGATGTCAAAAGAGGGACGCGTCACCAAGACAACGGCTGGGGTATGTATGAACTTCTTTTACTTTCAATCGCTGCAGAAGCTCTGCCCGAAAGGGCTGCCCCTTCTCTCTATCCAGTAATAGAGAGAAGGGGCAGCCGATTAGTGCATAGAAAATGGGTCCGTAAATACGGGTGGAATACTGGTGACAACGGACCTGTAATTACGGGCACGGGTCTGTAAATACTGGTGGAATACGGGTCGAATATGTGTAACAAAGGACCCGTATTTACGCCAGTATTTACGGGAGGAAAAAAATACATTCGTGTGCATGGGGCCTAACTTAATTCTACAGGTTGATACGTTTATGGAGATACCAAATTAATATAGATTTTTGATGTTTTACCACTTTTACAAGGAAAAAACTATTTGTTAAAAAAAAATAGTTTTTTTGTTTACCGCATTCTGAGAGCCATAACTTTTTTATCTTTCTGTTAATTTAGCAGCGTGATGGCTTATTTTTTTCAGAACGAACTGTAGTTTTTATAGGCACCATTTTGGGGTAGATGCAACTTTTTAATCACTTTTATTCAATTTTTTTGGGGAGTTAAGGTGACGAAAAACTGCAATTTTGGTGTTTTTAATTTCCTTTTTTTACGCTGTTCACCGAGTGGGTTAAATTAGATTATATTGTAATAGTTCAGACTTTTATGGATGCGGCGATACCAGTTATGTTAACTTTAAAAAAAATGTAACATTACTTTAGGGAAAAAATAGGAAAAGGGGGGTTCTTTGAACTTTTAATATTTTATTTAACTGTATTTAACTTTTTTTTATAAGTCCCCCTAGGGGACTTGAGCCAGCGATCATTGGATTGCTTGCATGATATACTGCAATACTAATGTATTGCAGTATATCGCTATACTGACAGTCTTCCATGAAGCCCTGCCAGAGGCATGGCTTCATAGGAGTACAATGATGGCAGACTTGGGGGCTAAATTAGGCTCCCAGGCTGACATACCAACCATCAGCACCCCGTGATCGCATCACGGGTGGCAATAGCACGTCGGAGGGTGCTGTCCCTTTATTTTAATGTTTTAGATGCTGCGGGATCTAAGTGTTTAACTGGGCGGAATAAAAGTGATCTTCGATTCCGCTAGTTGCAGTGGGGTGTCAGCTGTCAGATACAGCCGACACCCGTTCAACATTGCGACTTTTGGGACATGTCCACAAAGGGGCGTAACTAGGAAGGACTGCGCCTTATAGCAAAGTTTTCACTGGGCTCCCCCTAGGTTCCACACACAGCCCCCCTTAAATATAGTGCCCCCTGTAGATACTGCCCCCCTGTAGATTGTGCCATACAGCCCCCTGTAGACAGTGCTATACAGCCCCCCTTGTAAACAGTGTAATACCCAACTTGTAGATAGCGCCCCGCACCTCCCTCTTGTAGATAGTGGCATACATCCCCCTGTAAATATTGCCATAAAGGCCCCCTGTATATAGTGCCACACAGCGCCCATCTCTTGTATAAAGTGCCACACAGCCCCTCTCCCTTGTATATAGTGCCACACAGCCCCCTTAAGATAGCGCACCCACTGTGCCCCCTGTAGATTCTGCCACACATAGCCCCCATAGTAGAAAGTGCCACACAGCACCCCCTTAGTAGTGCCACACAGCCCCCCTTGTATATAGTGCCACACAGTCCCCCTTGTATATAGTGCCACCCAGCTCCCCCTTAGTAGTGCCACACAGCCCCCCTTGTATATAGTGCCACACAGTCCCCTTGTATATAATGCCACACAGCCCCCCTGTACAGTGGCATACAGCACCCCCTTGTATATAGTGCCACACAGCTCCCTCCCTTGTATAAAGTACCAAAACAGCCCCCCTCCATTGTATATAGTGCTACACAGCCCCCTTAGTGGATAGTGCCACACAGCCCTCCTCCCTTATATATAATGCCACACAGCCCTCCCTTGTAGATTGCTACATATAGCCCCTGTAGATTGTGCCACACACATTCCCCTGTAGATTGCACCACATGCAGCCCCCTGTAGATAACGCCACCCATAGCCCCTGTAGATAGTGCCACGCACAGACCCCTGTAGATTGCGCAAGACAGCCCTCCCCCTTGTAAATAGTGCGATACAGCCACCCCTTAGTAGTGCCACACCTCCCCCTTGTATATAGTGCCACATAGCTCCCCTTTGTGTATAGTGACACACAGACCCCCTGTATAAAGGGCCACACAGCCCCCTTATAGATAGTGCCACACAGGCCACTGTAGGTAGCGCCACACAGCCCCCCTTGTATATAGAGCTACACAGCTCCCCCTTGTATATAGTGCCACTCTGCTCCCCCTTGTATATAGGGCTACCCTGCTCCCCCCTTGTATATATAGTGCCACCCTGCTCCCCACCTTGTATATAGTGCCACACAGCCACCCTGTATATAGTGCTACGCTGCTCTCCCCTTGTATATATAGTGCCATCCTGCTCCCCACCTTGTATATGGTGCCACACAGCCCCCCTGTATATTGTGTCACCCTGCTCCCCCTTGTATATAATGCTACCCTGCTCCCCCTTGCATATAGTGCCATCCTTCTCCCCCTTGTATATAGTGCCACCCTGCTCCCCCTTCTATATAGTGCCAACCTGCTCCCCCTTGTATATAATGCCATCCTGCTCCACCCCTTGTTTATAGTGCCACCTTGCATTCCCCTTGTATATAGTGCCACCCTACTCTCCCTTTGTATATAATGCCACCCTGCTACCCCCCCTTGTATATAGTGGCACCCTGCTCCCCCTTGTATATAGTGCTACCCTGCTCCCCTCTTGTATATAGTGCCACTTTCCTCCCCCCTTGTATATAGTGCCCCCCTGCTGCCCCTTGTATATCATGCCACCCTGCTCCCCCCTTGTATATAATGTGACCCTGCTACCCCACATGTATATAGTGCCACCCTTCCCCACCTTGTATATAATGCCACCCTGCTACCCCCCTTGTATATCGTGCCACCCTGCTCCCCTTGTATATAGGGACAACCTGCTCCCCCCTTGTATATAGTGCCACCCTGCTCCTCCTTGTATACAGTGTCAACCTGCTCCCCCCTTGTATATATAGTGCCACCCTGCTCCCCCTTGTATACAGTGTCAACCTGCTCCCCCCTTGTATATAGTGCCACCCTGCTCCCCTCTGTATATTACCACACAGCCCCCCCAAAAAATATCTTTTGTACTTACCTAGCCTCTCGCGACGGATGGAGCACTGCACATCCTCCGGGCGGGAAGCATGTGCAGACCAGTGTGATGCAGTGATGTCATCACGCCGGCCTGTGCAGGGAGTTTTCCCAACACCTTATAGGCTGCAGGCCTAACGTCGCCTGCAGCCTATAGTATTCATTTGTATCTGCATACTGAGGAGGCAGATACAAGTGAATGTGGCTGTCACTAGCACCGGGACCCTCTCTGGTGCTAGAGATGCCACCGGGCATGAGGAATCTCTTGCCGTCCGGCCCCTAAATGTTACGGGGCACGGGCCCCGTAGTGGCGTCACTATTGCTGTAGCAGCCAAATGTCTGCTAGTGGCGCCACCAAGCATGGCGGGCCGTATTGGTGGGCGGCATGGGCCTCCTCAATCCTCCTCCCATGGCGGGCCCCATAGTCACGGCACTGTGTCCACCGCTCTTCCCACTTTTAAAAAAAAGTAGTGGAGCATAGTGGAAGTGGAGTGGCCACCCACGGTCTGCCGTATTTCCTGTAATTTACACCATAAATTTCATTCAGTAGCGCATAGAGAGGTGTGCGCCTCTTATTAACTTTGTTACATCTTATTCCTGCTTGTTTCTTATTAAAACTGGCCTATGAAATGCCAGTTTTAATAATGCTCCCCCTATGAGCTTACATTATAGATATTTGTTTCCACACCATGAAATGTGTCAGCTGTATATTAATTCATTGACCTCATAAGAAATCAATTTGACCATTATTATTATTTTTTTAACTAAACAGAAATTCATCATAAACAAGAATTACAATACTTTTCACATACAATCAAAAAGTTCAGAAGAGATTCTCAACTTCAAAGTTATTTCATATATGCAGTGAACAGCAGGGAACAAATACACCGTTTCAAACTAGGTTTTTCACATCTGACACAATAATTCCTCTTGCCAAATCTTTAAATTATTTATTTAAAATGTAATAAAGGTATTTTCTAATTTTCATAAGCCTTTGATTTAGCAATAATTGTGTTTATTTCAACAACCTGCCTAGAACTTGTAACTGATATATTCATTTAAATACACCGTAACTCCTGTGCTTGTGGTGTACATTTTTTAAGAAAATGTATTTTATCTTCACTACCCACTGCTGTGTTTTGCCCTGGAGTGTTTGCCTGGAGATAGTATAAGTAAAAATTGCTAAAAAAAAAAATATCACTAAGAAAATGATAAGACACATTTGTGATTAGCTAAATGTAAAATATTGAAAATAGCCTAAGTAGAGGAATGTTTCATTACCGCATAAACAGTGCTTACAAATGTAATTTAATATATACTTCTCCCTAATGCCCCCTGCACACGGGACGGAAACGCTGCTGATTATCCTGTGCAGATTTGTGCACTAATAATCCACAGCAAATTACAGTACCAGCCATGTGGATGAGATTTTAACAAATCTCATCCACATGCTGCAGAATTTCCAGAGTTGAAATCAGAGCATGTTGCGGATTTTCAAATCCACAACATGCTCATTCTGTTAAGACATGTTCACACGTGGCAGAGTTTTTCCGCTGCAAATGTTGGTGCAGATTTGGGGCAATTACGCAACGAATCTGCACCAACATTTGCATATTTGACAGGTAATTCAGACGTTGCAGAAAACTCAGCGGACTTGCCACAGATTTCAGTTTTTGCATTTCAAAGGCTGAAATCCGCAGTGAAATTCCGCTTCTTCTCCGCAACAGACAGTGCATGCTGCGGAGTGAAAATTCTGCACCGCAGCCTATGGTCCGCAGCAGAGTTTTCCGCAATGTCTGAACTAGCCTAAACAAATGTTAAAAACGGCCGCTGGAGAATTCCACTGCGGACTGTCCGCAATTATGGACGGAAAATACGCAGCAATTCCGCTACGTGTGGACAAGCCCTTATGGTGACAGCATAGCTCAGCGAGCTATGCTGTTTCACTGTTTCGTAATTTCTGACCATGTAATCAGGAAGTGGACCGGTAGGTGGGGTGAAACTGAGAAACAGAGAAAGGTAGAACGGGGTTTAGGTGGCCGCGTTCTTGAGATATGTGCGGTTTCCAGAGATGGGACCCGCATCTATCTGACATTTATGGCATATCCTGTGAATATGCCATAATTGTATCTGATGGACAAACCCCAATAACTTTAATTTTAATATGTTCACATATGGTAAAAAATAAACAAACTTCACATGGGGTGTTCTTAGGCCTCATTCACACTACAGGGTTTCCCGGCTGGGTGCCAGCCGTTCATAAATCGGCCGGCACCCGGCTGCATTAGGAATAATAGACCCCTAATGGGGCTATTCACACGACCGACTTTTTGACGGCCGGGAAAACCGGCCGTCAAAAAATAGGACATGCTCTATTTTCGGCCGGGTGCCCGGCCGCCCGGCTCCCATAGAAGTCTATGGGGCCGGGTAATACACGGCCATCACCGGAATGTGTCCTGAGTGATGACCGGGTTTTCCGTCGCTTGCGATCTATCTCCTCCTCCTCACAGCGCAGAGTGCATGTGAGGAGGAGGAGTTTATGCCATTCGGACGAATGGCTGTACGCTGTACACTGTGTGGCAGGGCCGGGGTGTACAGCAGGTGGAGGGAGCACTGCGCTGGCTCCCTTTCCCTGCTTGTTTTAAAAGCGCCCTGGCCCGGCGACACCTTCCATGGCGCCGCTAGCAGCTGCTGCTGCTGCGGCTGCTACTACTGTAGCGACACCACTATAGCAGAGCAGAGAGGTATCTCCCCGCTCTGATATGTGCTAGCCCCACTTTAGCTTCTTGAAGGAGCGGAATCCCCGTGTTTTCGGGGATTCCGCTCCTGGACAGAGCGCATGATGTCTCTGTTCATATCTGGGCAGTGACATCAGGGGAAACTCCTGAAGCGGAATCCCCGAACACATGGGGATTCCCCTTCAGGAGTTGCCGCTGATGTCACTGTCCAGATCTGCCCGGCCCGGAACGGATGCAAAACTTTATGCAAACCGGCCGGGCATAATGGCCGATTTTACAGGCCGACACTCGGGCTCGGGCGGGACCCTGTCGTGTGAACCCAGCCTTATTATTTCATGTGATTATAAGTCCTGTGCTAGAGCTCAGATCAATTCAAATCCTTCATTAGAAATCATTTGAGTTGGATCTAGCTTGAATTGGTTTAGGTTGGGTGCTGGCTTTTCCATTTATCAATTTAATTCTTAAATGTTGCATGAACCGTATTTTAAAATATTTCATAAACTTATTTTCCTTTTTATATTTATATTTGACTATTTGTTGATCTTCATTTAAAAGTTGACTTCATATATTTTTTATGAGCTTGATTACCAAAGTTGTTTGGTCCATCTTGTAAATTTAGAAGCAGTCTGAATACTATTTAATATTTGATGTAGAGTTAGAAGTCATAAATCCTACGTATAATCTCATTCACTACATTAGATATTGTAGAAGTCAAAATTTAGACATTATTTTTGGATTGAAGTTTAATTTTGCATATACTATTGACTTTACTACTTAAGATTTGGCTATATGATTTTAATTTTGTTGAATCTTTCTCATATTATTTTAATATAACTATGACAGATAAATAATGTATTTATTCAGGAAGAGCTACATTTGAATACTCTTCACTAAAGAACTTAAATAAGTGATTCATCAATGTATCCTAGCATATATTTTATTATTTCTTAGACAGAAATCCATTACCTGTAGGTAATTTATTATTTGATGTAGATATTACTGCTGCATCATAATTGTTAAATTAAGCAGAAATTACTATCTCTGGTAAACAGTATATGCAGTATATGGAAAAATGTTTTGAACATAATGAGCAGAACATTTCTTGATATAAAGTTCATGCTAATGACCATGATAAAAAAATAAATAATGAGACCTCATATTTTTATTGTGACATGAGAATTACTTTGCCTTTTTCGACATTAATATATATTAATCTTCATTAAGGCCTCATGTACATGATCACATTGATTTCTGATTCGCAAAACCACGGGTCCTTTGCGGTCCATCTGACCGCAAAAAAACCTTGTTGTGCATTCCTGTGTCATCGGTACTTACGGATCCACAACAATTTACCAGTATTGGTGAATCCGCAAATTCGGACACGCAAAATGACATGTCCTGAATTTTTGCAGTCCGGATTTGCACCCCCATATGGACCTATGTAAACCACGATAGAGTACATTGTGCCATAGAATAGAATGGGTCCGCCATTTATCCGCAAAAGTGTGGATAAATTGCAGCCAAAAAAGCATGGTCATGTGCATGAGGCCTAAAATGTGGTGATAACTTGCATATGTGCTACTTATAACATGTACTATATACCTTTTTTTTAATGAAAGTTACGCTAAATAAATACAATTATTTTTCTTTCTAGACAGAACAGCTGATTACGTTATGGATTTTATTTGTCATTATCATGGTTGGAAATTCAGTAGTCTTGTACCTAACATGGAAGGAGAGAGTTCGGAAAAGAAAGTCTCGAATGACATTTTTTGTTACACAACTTGCGATTACAGGTAAAAAACTATTTTACAATATTCACACAATATAGGGATGATATAAAATTTTATGTCTGAGAGTAAAGATTTACCTAGCATTAACATGGTATGATCAACCCAAGATTGTGATCATCTTATAACTTCCATGTATAATGTTCCTTTGATAAATAAAGGTTACATTTAATATATCAATGTGTAATTTATTATATGCTAATAGATTATTAGACATTTAGAACTGAAATTAAGTCTGCTATGTCATATTACTGTTCTAGAACTCGTTGTTCGGCGCTTGTTTTCTCCTTTCACAAGGAGAAATAATCGGTTATATGTGGGGGCGAGCGATTATTACTACGATTGCTCGCTCCCATTCATTTCTATCATGTCGGCAGCACATCTCGCTGCCGACGAGAGACCATTTTATTGTCTGCATAAACGAGCAGATCAGCTGATGAATGGGCATTTGCTCGTTCATCGGCTGCTGGTTGCCTTGTTTACACAGGGCAATAATTAGCAGTAACTTTTCTTTTCTTTGTTGTCAGTACTTATCCAGCTTTGAGCCAAGTCATGTCTGACAGTCAGGTTGTTAAAGATTGGTTTGCTGCAACGGAAGGCAGAATTGTCAATTAACTGAGGTCAGCGTAGGGGCAATGGGATTTGGCAATACTTTTAGGGCATGGCCCCATGTGGCGTATTTCTTCCGCAACTGTCTGCATCAATGGCGCACAGAATCTGCGTTGCAGATTCTGTTGCGGATCTGCCCAAAATGTGCAGTAAATTGATGCGGACTGGCCGTTGCGTATTGAGGTGAAAGTACTTCCCTTCTCTCTATCAGTGCAGGATAGAGAGAAGGGACAGCACTTTCCCTAGTGAAAGTAAAAGAATTTCATACTTACCGGCCGTTGTCTTGGTGATGCGTCCCTCTTTCGGCATCCAGCCCGACCTCCCTGGATGACGCGGCAGTCCATGTGACCACTGCAGCCTGTGATTGGCTGCAGCCGTCACTTAGACTGAAACGTCATCCTGGGAAGCCGGACTGGAGAAAGAAGCAGGGAGTTCTCGGTAAGTAGGAAATTCTATTTTTTTTACAGGTTGATGTATATTGTGATCGGTAGTCACTGTCCAGGGTGCTGAAACAGTTACTGCCGATCGCTTAACTCTTTCAGCACCCTGGACAGTGACTATTTACTGACGTTGCCTAGCAACGCTCCCATAATTACGGGGGCACACACGTAGTCATCCGTAATTATGGGTGCACACACGTAGTCACCCGTAATTATGGGTGCACACACGTAGTCACCCATAATTACGTCAATGGAGAACTTCCGCAATTTGTCCGCAACCAGTCCGCCACACGTCCGCAACATCCATTGTATGATGCGGACACCAAATTCCGTACCGCATCCTATACTCCGCAGCGGAATTTTCCGCATCGTCTAAACGAACCCTACTAAAAAGCAGTGGAAGGCAATGGAGAAACGGGTCCGCTGCGGATTAACGCTGCGGAGTGTCCGCAGCGGAATTCCAGAGCAATTCCGCCACGTGGGGCTTTGCCCATAGGCTGTGCGTTTCTGCAACATTTTGACACATTTTTTTTGGGGTTTATGAATTCCCATTGAGAAACATGTGAGTTTATCCACCAAAACAAAAAAATATTTGTTAAAAACGCACAATGTGAACCCATCCATACTATGCCTTTCTCATCCACATACAGCTCCACTAACCATACTTGGTCAAATAAATTTAGGTGGATAGACTCTGTCAAACTTGTTTTGTGTTTATCAATACTATGGATCTTCTGTGGAAAGAAAATGATCATTGTACAAAACACAAATGTGTATTCAAATATTATGACAACAAATAAACTTAATTAAATATAAAATAATATTAAATTAAATGTCAAAGTATTGTATAATGTTGCTTTGATATTTAATTCTGTCAAAAGCATTGTTGTTTCACAACATAATTAATTTCACACGTTTTCCACAGTTGAAATCAATGTATGACCTATGTCTGTGCATGTCTATTGCATACATTTTCTACCAATTAATTGCTCTCTTCATTATATAATACCTATAAATTGTGTCAAAAATATATTGTTTATAAGCAATTCGCAAAAATATGGCATCACTTTCTGATCCTCAGATTAAACTGGCCCCAGGACTGCTTTACAGCTGCTTAAGGCTATTTTCACACTGAGTTTTTTGACGAGTTTTTTGACGTGGAAACCGCGCCGCAACACTCATCAAAAACGGCCCGGAAGATGCCTCCCATTGATTTCAAGAAGATTTCAAGAAGAAGGGACATGCCCTATCTTCGGGCGTTTACGCCTCTGACCTCCCATTGACATCAATGGGAGGTAGAAAAAGCGTATTTCGCGGCATTTTATGCCCGTGGCACTCAATGGCCGTGGGTGAAACGGAATTTTGAGGCAGAATTTTCGCCTGCAAAAAACTCAATGTGAACATAGCCTTAGGCTTCAATTTTTTTCCCTATACAGCGGCACTCCCAGTCACCAGATGAGCAGAGAACTACAGCACAGCTCCATTCACTTGGATGCAGGTGCACTCTCTTGTCTACATAGAAATAGGCAGAGCCATACAACTGTGATATAATTACACCAAGAAACTGCTTTTTTTTTTTTTTCAATGAAATCTACACGTTTCTTTGTTGTGATAGTGGTGTTTTTTTGTATTAAAGGCAAAAAAGTTGTAATTCTTTTTTTAGTTTTAATTATTTTTAAGTCAATGGGGAAAAATAGCACAAAACAGCAATACGTTCAGTTTAAAAAAACAAAGATAGAACTGAAGGGTTTCAAAGATGTGCACTGTGTGAATAGGAAATTGAGGATTTACCTTGTTCATTGCACAATGTTCCACATGCAGGTTGACTAAGGGCAAAGCCCCACGTGGCGGAATTGCTCTGGAATTCCGCTGCGGACACTCCGCAGCGTTAATCCGCAGCGGACCCGTTTCTCCATTGCCTTCCACTTCTTTTTAGTAGGGTTCATTTAGACGATGCGGAAAATTCTGCTGCGGAGCATAGGCTGCGGTGCGGAATTTGGTGTCCGCAGCATACAATGGATGTTGCGGACCTGTGGCGGACTGGTTGCGGACTCATTGCGGAAGTTCTCCATTGACTTCAATGGAGATTCTAAATTCCGCAATGAAGTCCGCAGATGTCATGTACATGTTATGTGTGCTGCGGATGCGTATTGGTTTTTTAACATGACATTTCTTCATTCTGGCTGGACCTATGTATTTCTAGGTCTACAGCCAGACTGAGGAAGTCAATGGGGCTCCCGTAATTACGGGTGACTATGTGTGTGCACCCGTAATTACGGGTGACTATGTGTGTGCACTCGTAATTACGGGAGCATTGCTAGGCGTCGTCAGTAAATAGTCACTGTCCAGGCTGCTGAAAGAGTTAAATGATCGGCAGTAACTGTTTCAGCACCCTGGAGAGTGACTACCAATCACAATATACAGCAACCTGTAAAAAAAATAGAAGTTCATACTTACCGAGAACTTCCTGCTTCTTTCTCCAGTCCGGCTTCCCAGGATGACGTTTCAGTCTAAGTGACGGCTGTAGCCAATCACAGGCTGCAGCGGTCACATGGACTGCCGCGTCATCCAGGGAGGTCGGGCTGGATGCCGAAAGAGGGACGCGTCACCAAGACAACGGCCGGTAAGTATGAAATTCTTTTACTTTCACTAGGGAAAGTGCTGTCCCTTCTCTCTATCCTGCACTGATAGAGAGAAGGGAAGTACTTTCCCCTCAATACGCAACGGCCAGTCCGCATAAATTTACTGCACATTTTGGGCAGATCCGCCACAGAATCTGCAACGCAGATTCTGTGCGGCATTGATGCGGACAGTTGCGGAAGAAATACGCCATGTGGGGCCATGCCCTAAAGAGTCGGCATATATAAAAAATGATGGGACTGTCTAACAGAAAAAAGTCCTTTGTGCGACTTTATTTTTTCCACAGATGTTTGAGATAGAAGCTAAGTTCTGGTAGCTGTTGGCTGCAAGGCCAGTTTTTCTGCCAGACAGTTTTAAAAAGAAGTGGCACTATGAATTGATAATACTGATCACTATATATAATCTACCTGTTTGTTTTTTTTCGTATTATGTTGTTCTTAATTTTACATGTAGTAAACTGCACCAAGGGGCACCTAAATGTGTGAACCCAGTCTAAGGGTATCTTCACACACACTATTTACGGACGTAATTCGGGCATTTTTGCCCCGAATTACGTCCGAAATAGCGGCTCCAAAGCGTCGGCAAACATCTGCCCATTCATTAGAATGGGTCTTACGATGTTCTGTGCAGACGGTCATTTTTTTTACTCCTCGCTGTCAAAAGGCGGGGCGTAAAAAGACGCCCGCGTCAAAGTGCCTGTCACTTCTTCAGACGTAAATGGAGCCGTTTTCCATTGACTCCATGGAAAAACAGCTCCATTTACGTCCGTAATTGACGCAGCGAAATAGCGCCTCAACATGCCATTACGGCTGAAATTACGGTGCTGCTTTCTCCTAAATTTCTCCTTAATTGTAACCTACAAAACTGATCAGAGAAATGCAATGGCATTACTATATAACAGTTTTTTTGTTTTTTTTATTATTATCCATTATAAGATCATCAACTATCAGTTTTTAAATCATCGTCATTATATAACAGAAAGGGTCTTTTCACTCTTTGTTGTCTTGAGAAACTAAATACATCTAAAAATGTCCCAAAACTAAGTTCACATGCGTCAGAAATTTTAGACCTTGGATTTTGCAGCAGATTTCCCCCAGATTTCCCCCATTGCATTATAAATGGGAGAAATCTGTCAGTAATCCACTGCAAATATGCCATATATGCAGCATACTATCGATCTCCAAACCACCCACAACTCTGCTGCCCGTATAAACTGCCTCTCCCCACTGCCAATCCCTTCAATGGCTACCCATCGCCCAGCTAATTCAGTTCAACATGTTAACAATAGCATACAAGGCCGTCCACAACCTATCTCCTCTATACCTAATCTCCCGATACCTAATTTCCTGGTACCTACCCACACGTCATCTCCAGTTCTCACAAGACCTCCTTCTTTGCTCTCCTCTTGTTTGCTCCTCACATCATCATGTCCAAGTTTTCTCCCATTCAACCTCCATATTCAACACATCAGATATACTTCCACCAGCAAAACTTCAAAAGAAAACTGAAATCCCACCTTTTTAGATAAACTTACAACTTTGCTGCCACTACACTGCCACATTAGCAGACCCCCGGACAAAGGCATTTCCGCCGAAACGCGCGTCGGGTCTGACGTTCTCTCTATGAAGAGCTGCTTAACATGGGTATGTTCTCTTCTTCCTCATTCACTGGCATAATTACTTTGCTACTTTAGCACCATATCCTTATATGTCATGCCAGACTGGTATAAGGTTTTTTCACCTAGCCTCTATCCGATTTGGGGATAGATCTATATTGTACTACATAGTTATGCATTGTTCATACCCCCTCTTCTATTGATGTTTACATTTAGGCATCTGCATCTGACAGACGTTTTTATTCATGCTTTGCATGACTCATCTTTTAACATGTTGTTATTTCCAATAAAATTTTTAATTTTTCATCAAATATGTGTTGTGTTAATTGTACCCCACACTCTATAGGCTACACATTAGCAGCTTGTAGATTGTAAGCCCTCGCAGGCCGGATCCTCTCTCCTTCTGTACCAGTCTGTCATTCATTAAAATAATGTTTATTGTACTGGTTTTTATTGTCTCATGTTATGTATGCAAACTCTTTTTTCATATGTACAGCGCCCTGGAATTAATGTGACTTTAAAAAGATTTGTCAAGATATAAAACTTAGTATGCATGGGCTGAGATAAAAAAAAAAAAAAAAACTACAACTTTATAATATGCTTTTAAATTCTGCTCTAAATAGGGAATTAGTCCCATAATACAGAATTGGAAAATTAATTTATAAACCAGACATGCCAGTCTTTGTTTACAATAATTTTTTTTTCCATTGGATATATTTGGTCATTTTACTAGAAATGAAATACTTTAATAATCAATTTAGATTTAAAATTCTGCACCTTTTGAAATCAATTTCATAGTGAAATCTCCCTCTTTTTCTCCCTGGGTCAGCTTTAACGTTCAAAGACAAAAAAGGGGGTTGGTCTTGTGGGTAATGCAAAAACTTTTGCCATAATTTGGTGAAAAGCCTGAATTGTAACATACTGTAATAAAGTGAAAAAAAATAAAAAAAATAACTTTGTTAATTGCAAAAAATAACCCAAAAAAGCATGACAATAATTCTATAAGCAGATGTAACAAGAGGCATAGCTATAATGCTGTTATTCTTTCAATGTATTTTGGTGACTTGACCATTCTTATTGTATAATTTCATTCTCCAATTATTTCATTGTATAATCCCATAGATGGTGTAGGTTTGAAGTCATCATAAGTTTTGGGTCTGAACCATCACAACAAGTAAATGTCATGCAAATGTATAGTTGCCTATGTGTCTATTTTTACTTTCACTTTATAGAGTTTTCGATTATGCAAACAACATTTTACTTGAAAAGCAGCTCCCTTCGAAGTCTAGTGACAAAGACCTAACCCTTGGAAAAATAATTATTTTAATTATACCCACTACAAATTTCCAGTACTTTAGTGCTTGTAGCTATTATTATTTTAATCTCAGTGCATAGACATGAGTACCTCAATAGCACACCCTTAATTTGTTAGTTTAGGGCATGTTAGGTTTGTAGAGGCACAGACAACAATCTTAATAAATGGTGCGATTATGCTACTTAACATTTCTTTATTGCATGTTGCTTTGTGCAGTTGGCATTTACATGCTAAATTGACCCAGTAACCAGATAATTTAAAAGGTCTTTCTCTCAGTGCAACTCCTTTTCACATACCCTATGGCAAAAATGAGCTCTCATAATGCCAGGTATTACATGGTCGCTCATTCCCTTGAGTGGGTGCTGCTGTGTAATACCAAAATGTCCAGATACGATTAATGTGGATAATGTCCACCTCTGCTGCTTGCTAGAGGGTGCTACATTTGAAAAAGAATAGAGATAGTATCCCTACACAAATAAGTATGTTTTGTTTTTTTTACCTACTCCTCCTTCCAGCACTGCATTAGTTCTTTCATTTTCTACATAATTCATTTATTAGTTATTCAGTTTATTCACATTTCCAAAACATTGGTTATTTTCCCTTTTAATTTATTTAATAAATTTGTGTTAAATATTTAGCATTCGATTTATTGGTATGCTTAGGATCTTTTCCTAGTCCAATTACAGTCTAGCATTAGTTTGTTGGAAATATGTCTGACAGAGAATCAAACACGCTTGTCTGGTGACTGTCCTTTGGATTGGTGGGGGTTCGAGCACGAAGATCCCCACCAATTGCTAGAACAAGCAGCTGAATTCTCGTGTGATCGCTCAGCCGCTTCGTGTTTGTTCGGCTTTTTCTGAAAAGCCGATGTATCGGAGTACGGGCTCATAGACATTCTATTGAGTTTGGATTGGTGGGGGTCCGAGCACTGAGATCCCCACCAATCGCTAGAACGAAGCAGCTGAATTCTCGTGTGATCGCTCAGCCGCTTCGTGTCTGTTCGGCTTTTTCTGAAAAGCCGATGTATCGGAGTACGGGCTCATAGACATTCTATTGAGTCCGTACACCGATACATTTATTTCCGGAAAAAGACGAACAGACACGAAGCGGCTGAGCGCTCACACGAGCGCTTCAGCTGCTTTGTTCTAGCCTTTGGTGGTGGTCTCAGTGCTCGGACCACCACCAATCCAAACTTCTGACATGTCAGTATGACATGTCAGAAGTTTGTCATACGTTTCGCTACACTTTAAACTCGCCCCACTGATGATTTAAGCAATACCTATATCCAAAATCAAAACTGAAATAACGCATGTGTTTTGTACCGCTTTTTGCTGCGCTTTTGTAGTTAGCACGGAAACAGCAGCAAATCGCTGTAAAAATGTATGTGGTTTTGTAGGACGGTTTACGGCCAGGCGGCAAAAAAAACGCGGCATAATCGCACCAAGAGATATGATAGTGGTACTAAGAAGTTTGCTACTACTCTCCAAAAAGTCTTTTTCACAAGAGCTGAACAGATTTACTATTTACTCAAACATTGAAGATCTTGGTGACCGTATAAACCATATTGAAAACAAGATGAATGAGTTTACAAATGGCCACAATAAAATAGTAGATGCACATAATAATATTCTGGATAAAGAATTAAAGGCTCTGAAATCCAAACTATCACATGAAGTGCCAAAATAATTAGAAATTTAGCAAGATTTGGGAGTTTCTACCTCAGAATTTTTATCATTTATACAAGTGATCATGATGGTAATACCACTCTGTTCACCTCAATAATTTATCATTGGCAGGTCGCACAATACCAAAGCCAAAATCTGTCCCTGTATCCTAGCCAGGATTTACTTTTTCCATTTAAAATATCTTGTGTACTTTATGAGGAAGTCGAATTTCATCGTTTTACCAGATTATTGCTTTGTTCACAAATCTTTCCAAACAATGATTTTTGCCCTAAAAGAAAAATTTACAAAGAGATTTAAACATTGTTTTTTCTTTTTTTTTTAATCCATAAATTGCAACCCCCTTCTTAATGGTGCTTTGGGTGATCACCTACTTGGCTGTCTTGACTCCTACATCACCACAAAATCTCATCCAGCACTGCAACATTGTTTCCATTATAAATGGAAACCATGGCGCAAATGAGGAACAGAACCTAAATGAACTGGCAACATTGGAAAGCCCCTTATTGACACAGAATACTATACAATGCTCTAAAAATCTTATTTGAATATTATTATATGTTTATTTGAGAACTCTGATTATTTCTATCCCCATTTCCACCTTTTAAGACTTTTACAAATAAATATATATACTCATATGGCAATGGAGGAATCATAATATTTGAATGCATTATCTTGGTGGCAGAAGCATCTTATACTCTACCATTTAGCTGCAATTTTACACCAAAATAAATAAGGGCGGTGCCTCAAAAACATATAATTTTGCTGAATATATCACCCCAGTCAGTTAACTTTCCATTATGTAACCCTTCGCCTTGTTTTTTTTCTTTACCATGCACACTCAGATCTAGCTCCTTCCATATCATATGATAACTTAAACAAGAATTCTAAACATCTTCCCATTACATGACTCCCCCTTTAATACAAAATACCCGTGATTGTCTGTCCGCTGTCTCTAACATCATGTCCTATCTGTATCTGAAACGGAATCTTTCTAAAACTGAGCTCCTTGTGTTCCCACCATCTACTAACCTACTGTCACGTATTCTCTGCCTGCTGCTCTCTCGGTCTCCAGGACATCGAGAGTTACTCGCTCGGGCGTCGCCCGGCCTGGCAGACTGAGGCAGTCTGCAGCCAATAGGAGCTCAGGCGCGTCAGGCCAATCAAAGCCTGGCTGATGTTCCTGAGCTCCCGCCCTCTCCTTATTTAGTTCAGCCTGGGATAGTTGGCCTTTGTCTGTAATTAGAGTTTGCCTGGTGCTTTCCCTTGTTTCAGACTCCCCTGAGCAACTTGCTTTTTGACTTCTTGTGACCTGACCTCGGCTGGACTCCTGACTTTTCTTTGCCTTCTGACTTCTATTTTTCCGCACTCTCCCGGTTTAACCCTGCCTGCCTGACTCCACCTTTTGCGCCCGGACTTGTCCGCGGCGCAATTGCCCTGCCTCTCCCTCCGTGTACTTCCCATGTTACCCTTTGTTATTTCGTACTGTCTCTGTCTTATCTGTTTGTCGGTTTCTCTTGTACCAGTATAGGGAACGCCGCCCAGTTGTGCGCCGTCGTTTAGGTCGGGTCGTACAAGTAGATAGGGACAGAGGTTTGGGAAGAACAGGGACCTCACTGTTTACTGTGTATTTGTTCATAACAGAATTACAGACCATTACCTGCTCTTCCCTGTTGTCTGGCTTTGTTTGCCATGGACCCTTTGGTAGTGCTAACAGAGTAAATGCAGCATTTCACCCAATTGGTGCAGGATCTGGCCCAGAGAGTCTGCCAGCAGGAGCATGCCCCGCAGGTGGCCGGCCCTGTGTTACCCGTGGCAGCCTACCCTCCCGCACCTGTGCTGGAACCCTAAATTCAGTAACCCAATCGTTTCTCTGGCGATAAACATTTTTTGCATCTTTTTCGTGAGATCTACATGCTTTATTTTCAGTTACGGTCCCATTCTTCTGGCTCTGAGTCTCAATGTGTGGGGATCATCATATCCTGTCTACTGGGGGACCCCCAGGATTGGGCATTTTCCTTATCTCCCACTAGTCCCCAACGCTCCACTGTGGACGTTTTCTTTTCCGCCCTGGGACATCTCTATGACGAACCCGACAGGACAGCGTTCGCTGAAACTCAGTTAGGGGTAAGAGGCCGGTAGAGGAGTGCTCTGAGTTTAGGAAGTGGTCTGTGGAATCTACGTGGGGTGACTCAGCCCTGAAGTACCACTTCAGGCTAGGACTGACTGACGCCCTGAAAGACCTGCTAGTAGGTTACCCCCCCCCCCCCGACTCCCTAGATCAGCTCATGAATCTCGCTGTCCGTCTCGACCGACACATCCGGGAGCGTCGGCAGGAATGGTCCGGTCCTCCTACTCCAGTCGATCCTCCAAGGACTCGAGCTGTCCCAGTGCCATCTTCTTCAGCTGACTACCAGGAGGAACAGATGGAGATAGGGATCACAAGAGATTCGAAAGTTCGCAGGGAGTTCCGCCGCAAAAATGTCTTTGCTTCTACTGTGGAGACACGGACCATCTACTCAGCGGCTGTCCCAAACGCAAAAAAGAAGACTCCGGAAAACTAAGTGGTCATCGGGGAGGTAATTTGGGCGCACAGGTATCTCTCATTCATTTTAATAAGGTCTTGTTGCCAGACCAGGTGTCATTTTTGGGCAAGACTGGGATAGGTTCTGCGTTTGTGGACTCAGGGTCCGTTGCCAATTTTATTTCCCACAGTTTTGCTTTGTCGATTGGTTTACCCCTTATTGATTTGTCTGTTCCTATTCCCCTGGTAGGGGTAGACTCCTCCCCATTAGCTTTCGGGCACGTTTTCCAGTCTACCCCTGTGTTTTGTTTAAAAATTGGTTCAATTCACTTGGAGGAATGTACTATGTTTGTCCTTAAAGTGCTATCCACCAAGTTTTATTAGGTCTCCCCTGATTGCGCAAGCATAACCCCATCTTAGATTGTGTGACGGGGGACTTGTTACTTGGGGTAAGAAGTGTTTGTCATCTTGTATGTCCACCTTAAGGGTCAGTCTCGTTGAGGAGAGGAACACTCTTCCTACATTTATTCAGGACTTCAGTGACGTCTTTTCAAAAAAAGCATCCTCATAGAGTACACGATTGCGCAATCGACCTGGTACCTGGAGCCAAGCTCTCCAAAGGTAGAACCTTTAATCTATCTTGCCTTGAGCATGAAGCTATGAGGGAGTATATCCAGGAGAGCCTGGCCAAGAGGTACATCCGACCCTCCTCATCACCTGTAGGTGCTGGTTTCTTCTTTGTGGGGAAGAAAGATGGGGGGCTCCGACCCTGTATCGACTACGGACAGCTTAACAATATTACCATAAAGAACCAACACCCACTTCCGCTCATCCCCGATCTCTTAAATCAGGTTCAGGGGGCCCAATAGTTCTCTAAGTTTGACCTGCGGGGGGCCTACTACCTGATTAGAGTTTGTAAGGGGGATGAGTGGAAGACTAGCTTTAACACCCCCGAAGGGCACTTTGAGTACCTGGTGATGCCCTTCAGTCTATGTAATGCGCCAGCTGTGTTCCAGACTTTCGTAAATTATATTTTTAGAGACTATTTGGGGCTCTTCTTGGTGGTATACTTAGATGACATTTTGGTGTTTTCCAAAGACTGGGACTCGCACGTCAAGCATGTCAGGACTGTCCTCCACATTCTCAGGGAGAATAATTTGTTCGCTAAATTTGAAAAAAATAGTTTTGGTACTCAAGAGATGCCTTTCTTGGGACACATCCTTACCCCTGAGGATTTCCGCATGGATCTTGCCAAGGTCCAGGCGGTATCTGACTGGGTTCGGCCTGCTTCCCTGAAAGCCCTACAAAGGTTTTTAGGGTTCGCAAATTATTACAGACGTTTTTTCCAAAAATATTCAGTAATCGCCAATCCCTTTACCGACCTCAACCGTAAAGGTGCGGATCTCCTCCGCTGGTCTCTGGAGGCGGTCCGAGCCTTCGAGCTCCTTAAGATGTGCTTTTCCTCCGCCCCGGTACTAATCCAACCGGATCAAACTCAACCCTTTATTTTGGAGGTGGATGCTTCCCAGGTGGGTGTGGGAGCAGTATTGTCTCAGGGTCCTACTTCTCACACTCACCTCCGACCCTGTGCCGTCTTTTCCCGTAAGTTCTCTCCCACTGAGCAATAATACGATGTGGGTAATCGGGAACTGCTGGCCATCAAATGGGCTTTGGTGGAATGGCGCCATTTTCTCGAAGGGGCAAGACATCGGGTCACGGTCCTTGCATCCCTACCCGTTTTCTGATTGCGCGCTAGAGCTGTCACTCAGAGCAAAGAGGGGAATCAAACGTGGGTTTCTTGGTCATGCAACTTGCATAACTGAAAGAAAAGGTATGTTGACAATGCCCTTCCCCTCCCCTACATTGTTCTGCTAGCAGTCTTTAGGCCTCAATATCGCTGACATATACACTTTAAATACAGATTGAATTCCCCCTCGAAGCAGAGTTTTAATACATCATATTTTTAGCAAAGCAAAACTACTGATGTCAAGGAAGGGGAAAACCCGCAAAAGTAGTTGTTTCAGAAATAGTTAACTCAATTAATACAACATTTTCCTATGAATGTACATGCTAGCAATACACACTCTCCAAATAGCAATATTTACTAAGGCCGGGAATCTAAAGTAAATTGTATTTAGCCTTTAATAACTACAGCTCTACACAGTCGATGTAAGGCCCATTTTACATTTCGTTCTTTCCTTCCATGTGAGGAATACATGTTTTTATCAGTGCTTCTAAAACTGTGCATTAAGATTAGTGAGGTGCAGCTGGGGAGGCAGTTTTGACATAAGTGATCCTATACTGTACAGGCCTTCCTCTGGCTGCATCAACCTTTGTTTTAGCAATAACGGGTGTCTTTTTGTGCTTATTTTGAAGTTCTGCTGGGTCCAAGAAATACATTTTATGATAAATTGAGGTAATTTTTAAAAATTGTGGTTCGGACTACGACCAACGGTGAGGCCTATGTATCATCTTGTTCTTGCTGGTGAGCACCCAGTAAATAAATATTGAGAATTTGTGGTTTATGAAAAAATGCTGGCTTTCCAGAATAATGGAGTTTGGAGATTTCAATCTAAATGGAACCTCTAGTTTTTATTTCATTAATGTCATCAGCAAATTCAGAATAATGTGTTAGTATTGAAATAAATATAAAAAAGTAATTCATATGCTATTTTTTCTCCAGAAATTCATTGTTCACTTTAAAAGACCTTCTTTTGATGAAGGGTCATGGTCTTCAACTAGAGGAGCACATGGTCTTATATTACAGTAACAGACGTTCCTTTACATCAGGGGTCTCAAACTCGGCCGGGTAAGTGGGCCGCATATAGAAAAAATGGGAAGTTGACGGGCCGCATTACTTTCAAATTTGATACAATACAAAATTATTGTTAATCAATTAGTTATTTGAACTACTATAACACTATATTACTATAATACTAATACTACATTACTATAATAATAGCGCTAGGTTTAAAATTTGAGATATTTCTCCACGTGCTTATTTCAACAACCCAGCTTTCCAGTTTAAGTGTCGCTAAATGCAGTACGGCGGCTCAGTTAGCACACATGTCAAGATTGGGCAGCCCCTTTTTAGATAGTGCCGCAGTGCCCTCTGTGGATAATGCAACACACCCCTAGATAAGGCCACGGTGCCCTCTGTAGATAAGGCCACAGTGCCCTCTGTAGATAAGGCCACAGTGCCCTCTGTAGATAAGGCCACAGTGCCCTCTGTAGACAAGGCCACAGTGCCCTCTGTAGACAAGGCCACAGTGCCCTCTGTAGATCAGGCCACAGTGCCCTCTGTAGACAAGGCCACAGTGCCCTCTGTAGATAAGGCCACAGTGCCCTCTGTAGATAAGGCCACAGTGCCCTCTGTAGATAATGCAACACACCCCTAGATAATGCCAGTGTCCTCTTCAGATACTGTCACACACCCACTTGTAGATAACGCCACAGTGCCCTCTGTAGAGGCTGCCACAGTGCCCTCTGTAGAGGCTGCCAAAGTGCCCTCTGTAGAGGCTGCCAAAGTGCCCTCTGTAGAGGCTGCCCCAGTGCCCTCTGTAGAGGCTGCCCCAGTGCCCTCTGTAGAGGCTGCCCCAGTGCCCTCTGTAGAGGCTGCCCAAGTGCCCTCTGTAGAGGCTGCCCCAGTGCCCTGTGTAAAGGCTGCCCCAGTGCCCTCTGTAGAGGCTGCCCCAGTGCCCTCTGTAGAGGCTGCCCAAGTGCCCTCTGTAGAGGCTGCCCCAGTGCCCTGTGTAAAGGCTGCCCCAGTGCCCTCTGTAGAGGCTGCCCCAGTGCCCTCTGTAGAGGCTGCCCCAGTGCCCTCTGTAGAGGCTGCCCCAGTGCCCTCTGTAGAGGCTGCCCCAGTGCCCCCTGTAGAGGCTGCCCCAGTGCCCTCTGTAGAGGCTGCCCCAGTGCCCTCTGTAGAGCCTGCCCCAGTGCCCTCTGTAGAGGCTGCCCCAGTGATGTCAGGGGCTTGCCCAGAGCTGGAGTCCCAGGCAGAGCGCTAGTAGGCTCTTCCTGGGACTCCAGCTGTGCTCCTGACATCACTGGGACTCCTGCTCTGGGGAAGCCCCTGACATCATTGTCGATGTATGAACAGCGATGTCAGAGGCTTCCCCAGAGTCCCGGAGCAGAGCCGATAATAGCGCTCTGCCCGGGACTCCGCTCTGGGGAAGACCCTGACACACTATCCATATATGGGCAGCGATTTCAGGGAATTCCACAGAGTCCCGGAGCAGAGCCGACACCAGCGCTCTGCTCGGGACTCCAGCTCTGGGGAAGCCCCAGAGATCGCTATTCATATGTGGACAGCGATGTCAGGGAATTCCACAGAGTCCAGGAGCAGAGCCGACACCAGTGCTCTGCTCCGCTCTGGGCAAGACCCTGACACACTGTCCATATATGGGCAGCGATGTCAGGGAATTCCACAGAGTGCCGGAGCAGAGCCGACAACAGCGCTCTGCTCGGGACTCCGGCTCTGGGGAAGCCCCAGACAGCGCTGTTCATATGTGGACAGCGATGTCAGGGAATTCCACAGAGTCCAGGAGCAGAGCCGACACCTTCGCTCTGCTCCGCTCTGGGCAAGACCCTGACACACTGTCCATATATGGGCAGCGATGTCAGGGAATTCCACAGAGTCCCGGAGCAGAGCCGATAATAGCGCTCTGCCCGGGACTCCGCTCTGGGGAAGACCCTGACACACTATCCATATATGGGCAGCGATGTCAGGGAATTCCACAGAGTCCCGGAGCAGAGCCGACACCAGCGCTCTGCTCGGGACTCCAGCTCTGGGGAAGCCCCAGACATCGCTATTCATATGTGGACAGCGATGTCAGGGAATTCCACAGAGTCCAGGAGAAGAGCCGACACCAGTGCTCTGCTCCGCTCTGGGCAAGACCCTGACACACTGTCCATATATGGGCAGCGATGTCAGGGAATTCCACAGAGTCCCGGAGCAGAGCCGACACCAGCGCTCTGCTCGGGACTCCGGCTCTGGGGAAGCCCCAGACAGCGCTGTTCATATGTGGACAGCGATGTCAGGGAATTCCACAGAGTCCAGGAGCAGAGCCGACACCTTCGCTCTGCTCCGCTCTGGGCAAGACCCTGACACACTGTCCATATATGGGCAGCGATGTCAGGGAATTCCACAGAGTCCCGGAGCAGAGCCGATAATAGCGCTCTGCCCGGGACTCCGCTCTGGGGAAGACCCTGACACACTATCCATATATGGGCAGCGATGTCAGGGAATTCCACAGAGTCCCGGAGCAGAGCCGACACCAGCGCTCTGCTCGGGACTCCAGCTCTGGGGAAGCCCCAGACATCGCTATTCATATGTGGACAGCGATGTCAGGGAATTCCACAGAGTCCCGGAGCAGAGCCGACACCAGCGCTCTGCTCGGGACTCCAGCTCTGGGGAAGCCCCAGACATCGCTATTCATATGTGGACAGCGATGTCAGGGAATTCCACAGAGTCCAGGAGCAGAGCCGACACCAGTGCTCTGCTCCGCTCTGGGCAAGACCCTGACACACTGTCCATATATGGGCAGCGATGTCAGGGAATTCCACAGAGTCCCGGAGCAGAGCCGACACCAGCGCTCTGCTCGGGACTCCGGCTCTGGGGAAGCCCCAGACATCGCTGTTCATTTGTGGACAGCGATGTCAGGGAATTCCACAGAGTCCAGGAGCAGGGCCTACACCAGCGCTCTGCTCCGCTCTGGGCAAGACCCTGACACACTGTCCATATATGGGCAGCGATGTCAGGGAATTCCACAGAGTGCCGGAGCAGAGCCGACACCAGCGCTCTGCTCGGGACTCCGGCTCTGGGGAAGCCCCAGACATCGCTGTTCATATGTGGACAGCGATGTCAGGGAATTCCACAGAGTCCAGGAGCAGAGCCGACACCAGCGCTCTGCTCTGCTCTGGGCAAGACCCTGACACACTGTCCATATATGGGCAGAGATGTCAGGGAATTCCACAGAGTCCCGGAGCAGAGCCGACACCAGCGCTCTGCTCGGGACTCCGGCTCTGGGGAAGCCCCAGACATCGCTGTTCATATGTGGACAGCGATGTCAGGGAATTCCACAGAGTCCAGGAGCAGAGCCGACACCTTCGCTCTGCTCCGATCTGGGCAAGACCCTGACACACTGTCCATATATGGGCAGCGATGTCAGGGAATTCCACAGAGTGCCGGAGCAGAGCCGACACCAGCGCTCTGCTCGGGACTCCGGCTCTGGGGAAGCCCCAGACATCGCTGTTCATATGTGGACAGCGATGTCAGGGAATTCCACAGAGTCCAGGAGCAGAGCCGACACCAGCGCTCTGCTCCGCTCTGGGCAAGACCCTGACACACTGTCCATATATGGGCAGCGATGTCAGGGAATTCCACAGAGTGCCGGAGCAGAGCCGACAACAGCGCTCTGCTCGGGACTCCGGCTCTGGGGAAGCCCCAGACAGCGCTGTTCATATGTGGACAGCGATGTCAGGGAATTCCACAGAGTCCAGGAGCAGAGCCGACACCTTCGCTCTGCTCCGCTCTGGGCAAGACCCTGACACACTGTCCATATATGGGCAGCGATGTCAGGGAATTCCACAGAGTGCCGGAGCAGAGCCGACACCAGCGCTCTGCTCGGGACTCCGGCTCTGGGGAAGCCCCAGACATCGCTGTTCATTTGTGGACAGCGATGTCAGGGAATTCCACAGAGTCCAGGAGCAGGGCCTACACCAGCGCTCTGCTCCGCTCTGGGCAAGACCCTGACACACTGTCCATATATGGGCAGCGATGTCAGGGAATTCCACAGAGTGCCGGAGCAGAGCCGACACCAGCGCTCTGCTCGGGACTCCGGCTCTGGGGAAGCCCCAGACATCGCTGTTCATATGTGGACAGCGATGTCAGGGAATTCCACAGAGTCCAGGAGCAGAGCCGACACCAGCGCTCTGCTCTGCTCTGGGCAAGACCCTGACACACTGTCCATATATGGGCAGAGATGTCAGGGAATTCCACAGAGTCCCGGAGCAGAGCCGACACCAGCGCTCTGCTCGGGACTCCGGCTCTGGGGAAGCCCCAGACATCGCTGTTCATATGTGGACAGCGATGTCAGGGAATTCCACAGAGTCCAGGAGCAGAGCCGACACCTTCGCTCTGCTCCGATCTGGGCAAGACCCTGACACACTGTCCATATATGGGCAGCGATGTCAGGGAATTCCACAGAGTGCCGGAGCAGAGCCGACACCAGCGCTCTGCTCGGGACTCCGGCTCTGGGGAAGCCCCAGACATCGCTGTTCATATGTGGACAGCGATGTCAGGGAATTCCACAGAGTCCAGGAGCAGAGCCGACACCAGCGCTCTGCTCCGCTCTGGGCAAGACCCTGACACACTGTCCATATATGGGCAGCGATGTCAGGGAATTCCACAGAGTGCCGGAGCAGAGCCGACAACAGCGCTCTGCTCGGGACTCCGGCTCTGGGGAAGCCCCAGACAGCGCTGTTCATATGTGGACAGCGATGTCAGGGAATTCCACAGAGTCCAGGAGCAGAGCCGACACCTTCGCTCTGCTCCGCTCTGGGCAAGACCCTGACACACTGTCCATATATGGGCAGCGATGTCAGGGAATTCCACAGAGTGCCGGAGCAGAGCCGACACCAGCGCTCTGCTCGGGACTCCGGCTCTGGGGAAGCCCCAGACATCGCTGTTCATATGTGGACAGCGATGTCAGTCTCGGAGCAGAGCCGATACTAGCGGCTCTGTGTCCCGCGGGCCGCAGATGACAGCCCCAGGGGCCGCATGCGGCCCGCGGGCCGCGTGCTTGAGACCCCTGCTTTACATGTACAATCACTTTGATATTTTTCAATTCATTAAAGGACACCAAAGACTCAGATGGTTTTATTTAGTAAGATCTGTACTTTTGTATTTTTCTTACTTCATTCAATTACTTTAGTTGAATGTTTAATGCATTTAATATTATGCTAATAAATTTGTTATCTCCGAATATGGGATTTGTCTACAGATGTAGCCATCTTTATCTTGACTCTGATAACTTGCTGCAGCGTAATATCACACAACAAAAGCCATTGAAAAGTCATTGAAAAAGTCAAGATAAGAGATCTAGCCATTGTTTATTTAATGCGTTAAAAGTCAAGGTAAAGACAACTACATCTATACTTCTTTCTTTTGTATGTGTTTTATATGTTCCAGTAGTGAACACATGCCTTAGCTTCCATTGTCTGTTGTCCTTCACATTAGAATATAACTAGAGTTCAATGTTTCATTTTCTAAAGGAAGGTCAACAAAATGGAAAATCTTTAAGTCTATGTTTACATCTGCTTAGGAGGCTCCAGTTTTTTCATCAAAACGATGGAGACCTCAGCGGAACTGAGTCAATGGGTCCATCGGGCTCCGCTGGTGTCCGTCATGCAACGGATACATAACAGAGTTGTGCCACAATGCAGATGTGAACAGAGCCTTACGTACAGTACTCAAGAGAACACTTGACTTGTGTAGCGTCCATGGCCGCCGGCCATCGGGTTTACTCACCTCCCGACACCCGCAGCCATGGATCCGTGAGCGCTGGTCCCCATCTCCGCTAGCGCTCACTTCCGCTCCGTTCGGCCGTGAAAAAGGAAATTGTCATCATCATCATCAACTGCCATGATTTCCTGGTCTATAAGAAGGCCCCAGGCCTTCTGACCCTTGCCTGAGCGTTGTTAGTCTATCCCAATCTGTCTCGCAAATGGTCCCTTAGTGTTTCCCCGTTCCAGTTGTTACCCGTTCCTGTGTTCCGTGTTGTTCTTGTTCCTGTGCCTACCAGTGCTGGAGTCGTGTCTACTGCATCTGCTGTCGTTTGCCATGTCCAGTGTAGTTTGCCACGTCCAGTGTCGTTTGCCACGTCCAGTGTCGTTTGCCACGTCCAGTGTCTTCTGCCACGTCCAGTGTCTTCTGCCACGTCCAGTGTCTTTTGCTACATCTGATACTGCCCGCCACATCTGGCGCTACCTGCCGCACAGGCCTCCATCCGTGCTAAAGCCACAGCCAACGTCTGGACCAGTTCAGGTACCCAAGCATTGCTATCTGCTATTGACTTTCGTATAGACTGTGACCTGGTCAGCTGCCTCCCCGCTACGGCGGAGCGGCCTAGTGGGTCCACATACCCTGTGTCCGTGACAGTACGCTCAGGTCCCAATAAGAGGGGGCGTAAGAGGGGGGATAATGTAGCGTCCATGGCCGCGGGCCGTCGGGTTTACTCACCTCCCGACGCCCGCAGCCATTGATCTGTGAGCGCTGGTCCCCATCTCCTTCCTAGGAGACGCCAGCGCTCACTTCTGCTCCGTTTGGCTGTGTCATGTAGGGTGCATGCGCACGCTCGTGCCCGGCCTTAAAGGGCCAGCGCGCTTCACAAAGGAAATCGTCATCATCATCAACTGCCATGATTTCCTGGTCTATAAGAAGGCCCCGGGCCTTCTGATCCTTGCCTGAGCATTGTTAGTCTATCCCAGTCTGTCTCGCAAATGGTCCCTTAGTGTTTCCCCGTTCCAGTTGTTACCCGTGCCCTGTTACCCGTTCCTGTGTTCCGTGTTGTTCTTGTTCCTTTGCGTACCAGTGTTGGAGTCGTGTCTACTGCACCTTCTGTCGTTTGCCACGTCCGGTGTCGTTTGCCACGTCCAGTGTCGTTTGCCACGTCCAGTGTCGTTTGCCACATCCAGTGTCTTCTGCTACATCGGATACTGCCCGCCATGTCTGGCGCTATCTGCCGCACTGGCCTCCATCCGTGCTAAAGCCACAGCCACCGTCTGGACCAGTTCAGGTACCCAAGCATCGCTATCTGCTATTGACTTTCGTATAGACTGTGACCTGATCAGCTGCCTCCCCGCTACGGCGGAGCGGCCTAGTGGGTCCACATACCCTGTGTCCGTGACAACTTGTCTAGTGGGTAATCGCACTATTGCACCTGCACCAATTGAAAAAACATACTACGCATGATGTAATGACTTTAAGTAGGTGCTGCCTGTGCATTTTATGTGCTAGGCTACAATATAAAAACTTCCAAAAGTTTAATAAGTTTGCAAAAGTAAACAAGAAAAGAAACATATTTAAAAAAATAAATACTAAATAAAAGTTTATGTAAAAAAAATGTATGTGGCATCTCCATAATCGTACCAACCCATACAATAATGGCACATTCACACGTGGCGGATTTGTTGGGCAGATTACGCTCTGCAAATGCGCAGCAATTTACAATACAAGTGGGTGGAGTTTTCAAAACCCCATCCACATGTAGCGGAAAAAATCCGCAATGAAAGCAGAGCATGCAAAGGATTCAAATGCTTGTTCTGTTGCGGAAAAGCAGCAAAGTTTGACTGCAGATATGCAAATATGTGGCAAATGCGATGCTAAATCCGCTACAAAATCTGCATGTAACGTATTCAGATTTGTTGCGGATTTGCTGAAAATTTGCCCCAAAATCTGTGATGTAAATTGTTCGCCACATCTGAACGTGCCCTGAATTGCGCCAAATTTAATAAAAGTCAGAAAATGTAATATATGCCTGCTATGTTTTTTTGGCTTTCACCTTAATAAATTTGTGCTAAACCTAGAGACCACACCCACTCAATTGTGACCATGCCACATTTTCAACTTAAAAAGTAAAATATTTGCGCAATTTTTGTCGCAATATACATCAAAAACTGGTGCAAATACATTGATAAATAAGGGCCTTTGTGTTTCAATTCCTAATTTTCAAGATTTTTGTTTGCTGTGTTTGAATAAAGACACAAGCTAATATTGCACTCAGCACAGGTGTTTATAATTGTTTCTAGTCTAGGCAATGCGATGGATACTAGAGGCGCCCAACGAACCCCATTGACTCATAATGGTTTCCGTTGTGGTGTCCATCGTTTTTTTTAAGCAAGAATAGCTCTTCATACAGCGCTATTTCTCCTGTCATAGCTGATAAAATAAGTAACAGACTCTCCAACACAAATGTAAACAGAGCCTTACTAATATGCTCAATTTTCTAACTTCTACACATAAACCAGCTTACCTTGGCAACAAACTCTTCTCTCCCTTCTCTTGTTAGTCAACAATGTGCATCTACTTAAAAAGGTTGTTCATTTTAGAAACCCATTATCAAATACCCTATTAGGCTGGGTTCACACGTGGCGGAATTTCACTTAAATCCGCAGCGGAGCCGTTTCTGCATTGACTTCCACTTCTATTTAGAAGTGTTCGTTTAGACGATGCGTAACATTCCGCTGCGGAGCATAGGCTGCGGAGCGGAATTTGGTGTCCGCAGCATGCTCTGTCTGTTGCGGAGCAGTGGCGGACTCATGGCGGAATTTCTCCATTGACTTCAATGGAGATTCTAAGTTCCGCAATGAAGTCCGCAGCTGTCATGCACATGTTATGTGTGCTGCGGATGCGTCTTGCTTTTTTGCCATGACATTTCTTCATTCTGGCTGGACCTATGTATTTCTAGGTCTACAGCCAGACTGAGGAAGTCAATGGGGCTCCCGTAATGACGGGAGCGTTGCTAGGAGACGTCTGTAAATAGTCACTGTCCAGGGTGCTGAAAGAGTTAAGCGATCGGCAGTAACTGTTTCTGCACCCTGGATAGTGACTACCGATCACAATATACAGCAACCTGTAAAAAAATATAAGTTCATACTTACCGAGAACTCCCTGCTTCTGTCTCCAGTCCGGCCTCCCAGGATGACGTTTCAGTCTAAGTGACGGCTGCAGCCAATCACAGGCCAAGCACAGGCTGCAGCGGTCACATGGACTGGCGCGTCATCCAGGGAGGTCGGGCTGGATGCCGAAAGAGGGACGCGTCACCAAGACAACGGCCGGTAAGTATGAAATTCGTTTACTTTCACTAGGGAAAGTGCTGTCCCTTCTCTCTATCCTGCACTGATAGGGAGAAGGGAAGCACTTTTCCCGCAGTCCGCAGCAGCTAGTCCGCATCAATTTACTGCACATTTTGTGCAGATCCGCAGCAGAATATCTGCAACGCAGATTCTGTGCGGCATTGATGCGGACAGTTGCGGAGGAAATCCGCCACGTGTGGTCATGCCCTTAGGGAATTCTGAGTTAATAGAGAGGTCCTATTTTCAGGATCTTCATCTTTTGCCCAGAGAAGAGAGTGTTTACAAAGGGCGCCTCTCGCTCTGGAGGACCTGTCCTGCCCAGTATTATAACTAAAACAAACATCAATATGCAGTGTTAGCTGACAATTTCAAACGCCCGTAGTATGGACGCATTAATTGGTGTCATGGTTCGGTTACAACTGTGAAGGGGAGAAATTTCCTCAACCTGTTGCAAGAAAATTTTATGTCCCAGTTTGTGGAAACCCGACTAGAGGTGAAGCTCTGTTGGAACTGGTCATTTTAGACAATGCAGAACTTGTTGGGAATGTCAATGTTTGTGAAAACCTCGGTAACATTGATCACAATATAGTTGCATTTGACCTATACTGCAAAAAACAAACACAGGCTGAGAGGGCAAATCTTCATTTTAGGAAGGCCAATTTCACCAGGATGAGGGCTGCAATTCAGGACATAGACTGGGAAGAAGTAATGTCAAATAATGGTACAAATGATAAATGGGAAATTTAAAAATCTACTTTTGGTAATTATAGTCCAAAATTGATTCCTATAGGAAACAAGTATAAACGACCAAAATTAAACCCCCACATGGCTTACACCTTCTGTAAAAAGGGCAATACATGACAAAAAGGGCATTTGAAAAATAAAAATATGCGGGTACTGCTCTAACCTTTGTAAATTATAAAGGGCTTAATAAAATCTGCAAAAAAAATTATAAAATCAGCAAACATACTAAAAGAAAGGCAGGTGGCCAATGATAGTAAAACAAATCCCCAAAAATTCTTCAAGTATATAAATGCAAAAAAGCAAAGGTCTGAACATGTAGGACCCCTAAATAGTGGTAATGGGGAGTTGGTCACAGGGGATAAAGAGAAGGCAGATCTACTAAATGGGTCTTTAGCTTTTAATATATACACAATAGAAGTAAGAACAGCTGATGTAGCCAGTGCCAATGCTGTTAATACATCAACTAATATACTGAATTGGCTGAATGTAGATATGGTCCAAGCTAAGTTAAATAAAATAAATCTGAACAAGGCTCCAGGACCAGATGGGTTACACCCAAGAGTTATTAAAGAACTAAGTTCCGTTATTTCTGTCCCCCTCTTCATAATATTCAGAGATTCTCAAGTGACTGGTATAGTGCCAATGGACTGGCGCAGGGCAAATGTGTCTATTTTCAAAAAATGCTCTAGATCTTCCCTGTGCAATTATAGACCAGTAAACTTAATATCCACCGTGGGAAAAATGTTTGAGGGGCTTTTAAGGGACTATATATATAGGAGTATGTGACAAAGAATAGTATTATAAGTGACAGCCAGCACAAATTTACTAAGGACAGAAGATGTCAAACCAACATGATGTGTTAATATGAAGAAGTAAGTAGAAGCCTAGACAGAGGGGCCGCTGTAAATATAGTGTTTTTGGACTTTGCAAAGGCATTTCACACTGTCCCTCATAGGCCATAATGGGTAAATTAAGGTCTATAGTTCTAGAAAGAATAGTTTGTAATTTGATTAAAAATTGTCTCAAGGACCGTATGTGGTCAATGATTCCTAAATGGTCCCCGGTTATAAGTGGTGTACCCCAGGGTTCAGTACTGGGACCACTATTATTCAACTTATTTATTAATGATATAGAGCAAGGGTTTCAAGCACGTGGCCTGCGGGCCACATGCGGCCCCTGGGGCTGTCATCTGCGGCCTGCGGGACACAGAGTCGCTAGTACCGGCTCTGCTCCGGGACTCTGTGGAATCTCCTGACATCGCTGTCCATATATGCACCTTGTTGTCAGGGTCTTCCCCATAGCGGAGTCCCGGGCAGAGCGCTAGCATAGGCTCTGCTCTGGGACTCTGTGGAATCCCCTGACAGAGGGCACTGTGGCAGCATCTACAGAGGGAACTGTGGCAGCATCTACAGGGTGCACTTTGGCAGCATCTACAGAGGGCACTGTGGCAGAATCTACAGAGGACACTGTGACATTATCTAGGGGTGTGTTGCATTATCTACAGAGGGCACTGTGGCATTATCTACAGAGGGCACTGTGGCATTATCTACAGAGGGCACTGTGGCATTATCTACAGAGAGCAATGTGGCATTATCTACAGAGGGCACTGTGGCATTATCTACAGAGAGCACTGTGGCATTATCTACAGAGGGCACTGTGGCATTATCTACATAGGACTCTGTCGCACTATCTAAAAAGGGGCTGCCCAATCTTGACATGTGTGTCTGCCTAAAGCTGCCAACTGAGCCGCCGGACTGCATTTAGTGACACTTAAACTGGAAAACTGGATTGTTGAAATAAGCACGTGGAGAATTCTCTAAAATTTTAAACCTAGCGGTATTATTATAGTAATGTAGTATTATTATAGTAATGTAGTATTATAGTAATGTAGTATTGTTATAGTAATGTAGTATTATTATAGTAATGTAGTATTATAGTAATGTAGCATTGTTATAGTAATGTAGCATTATAGTAATGTAGTATTGTTATGGCAATGTAGTATTATTATAGTAGTTCAAATAACTAATTGATTAACAATAATTTTGTATTGTATCAAATTTGAAAGTAATGCGGCCCGTCAACTCCACATTTTTTCTATATGTGGCCCACTTACCCGGCCGAGTTTAAGACCCCTGATATAGAGGATGGGATTAATAGCACTGTTTCTATTTTTGAAGATGACACCAGGCTATGTAGTATAGTTCAGTCTATTGAAGATGTTCATAAATTACAAGCTGATTTGAACACACTAAGTGTTTGGACATCCACTTGGCAAATGAGGTTTAATGTAGATAAATGTAAAATGATGCATCTGGGTACCAACAATCTGCATGCATCATATGTCCTAGAGGGAGTTAAACGGAAAGAGTTACTTGTTGAGAAAGATCTGGGTGTACTTGTAGATCATAAATTAAATAACAGCATGCAAGGTCAGTCAGCTGCTTCTAAGGCCAGCAAGATATTGTCGTCTATTCAAAGAGGCCTGAACTCGCGGGACAGGGATATAATATTACTATTTTACAAAGCCTTAGTGTGGCCTCATCTACAATATGCAGTTCAGTTCTGGGCTCCAGTTCATAGAAAGGATGTCCTGGAGTTAAAAAAATATATAAAGAAGAGCAACTAAGCTAACAGCTTAAAAGAATGAAACATATTTAGACTGAAAAGAGACAACTAAGGGGGGGACATGATTAACTTATATAAATATATGAATGGCCCATACAAGAAATATAGTGAATATCTGTTCCACCTAAAACCCCCTGAAAGGACAAAGGGGCACTCCTTCCGTCTGGAGAAGAAAAGCTTCAATCTCTAGAAGGCGACAAGCCTTCTTTACTGTAAGAACTGTGGATCTGTGGAATAGCCTACCGCAGGAGTTGGTCACAGCGGGGACAGTAGATGGCTTTAAAAAAGGCTTAGATCATTTCCTAGAAAGAAAAATTATCAGCTCCTATGTCAATGTGTGGAATTCTTGTTTCATCCCTTCCCTTTCTCCTATCCCTTGGTTGAACTTGATGGATATGTGTCTTTTTTTGACGTGCTATGTAACTATGTAACTATATTATGGTACATATAATGGCTGTAGCACATGGACCTTGCATGGTTCTATTAGATAGTAGGCTTGTAAGGTGATATAGGTTTGATTCAGTAGAGAAATGGGTGATATGGTTGTTGCAGCCATTATAGAGACACTAATAAGCAGCTGTCTGGAATTTTCCTTAGGGCACTCACATATTACTTTTTTGCTAATCTTGTTTTTTTTTTTTGTGAGATATTTTTTTGTGAATTATGTTTTTCTTCAAGTTAAATATTGCAGCTGTGAGTAGTTGGGAAATTAGTAATGATTTTACATGTACACTCAGCTCAATCAATAAGTGTGTTTTTATGGTGATTTTAATGTAGACTGCATTGTTTCTAATTGCAAGCAAAATATAGTCATTAAGGTGAATTTAAAAAGACTGGTGTTTTATATGCCAGGCTTTATACAAATATATCTAATTTATTAAGAGGTGCATGCCTATTAGGAGCCTCTCTGGCCGTTTGTTTGTCAGAAAAGGGAATTTACACCAACAATGAACTGTATAAAGACATACATTTATTTTTTTGTCTTAAAAAAAAAGGAATATTTCCATCGAAAAAATTCTAGGAGCAATTCCCAGAAATTTTTCTTTAACCCCCTTCCTGCATGCTGTACATTTACATTTAATGTAGAGGGGGGAACACATTAATACAAATCACCATAAATGCACGGCACTGTGACAACATGAGCACAGCAGCTGTCCCATTGGCTTTTAATGAAACAATATGCAATAGGCACCACAAGAATATCTATCTAATGTGCCTGTCAACGTGTAGAAAAGCACAGCAGAATTATAGAACAAGAAAACATGTATAGCAGACTGCACCTCTGGTACAAAGGAGATCAATTTATTGTTACATTGCATAATACAAAAAAACACAAACAAATTAAAGAATATTTAAAAACTTACAAACATGCACTGGACCCTAGTCCTAGTCCCTGGTAAGGCTGATTTTAATTTAGGAATGATCTCATAAGTGTTTCTGCTCTTGTGCGTTCAGTTGTTCACTGGGAGCACACGTTAAGGTGAGCTCATTCCATCTGTTCACATGTTGTGGTGCTGTGTGGTGGGATCTGTTGCTGTGGTGCTGCATTTATGGTGGGACGTGACCCGGAGCCAAGATGGCTTGGCCTTGCAGCATGGGTGCTTTTGAGCCTCTGGCTATCTCCCTCTGCAGGAGTGGTGTTGCAGTGGCAAAAGCCGCCATGTGGTAATGAAACCAATAGAGTAGGGACCCTATTTAACCCCTTCACGCACCAGGACATCCTAATACGTCCTGGTACAGGGGCAGAAGTATGGAGCGCGCTCACGCGCTGAGCGCGCTCCCTATAGTGTGGATGTCAGCTGTGTATCACAGCTGACAACCGGGACTAACGGCCAAAAACAGTGAAAAAAATATATATTAAAATTTCATAAAACCCCCTTTTTCCGATTTTTTTCTCTAAAGTAATGTAAAAAATAAAAAAAGTAACCAAAATTGGTATAGCTGCATCCGTAAACGTTTGACCTATTACAATGTAGCATTATCTAATGCGCACGGTGAACCGCGTAAAAAATAAAACATTCAACTTAGCTCTCAAAAAAAATGTACTAAAAAGGGATCAAGTTGTATGTATCAAAAATTAGTACCAGTAAAAACTACAGTTCTTCCCGCAAAAAAATAAACCCTTACACCGCTCAATCCACAGAAAAATAAAAAAGTTATGGCTCTCAGAATGTGGTGAAACAAAACAACTTTTTTTTAACAAAAAGATTTTTTTAACAAAAACAAAGTAGTAAAATATAAAAAAAAAACTATATAAATTTGGTATCACCATAATCGTATTCGGGAACAGAATAAAGCCGTAAAAACGAAGCCCAAAATACAATGGAAGAATCACAGTTTTTTCCAATTTTATCCCGCATAGAATTTTTTTTTCAATTTCCCAGTACATTATATGGTATTTTAAATGCTAAAAAATAGAAACTACAACTCCTCCCTCAAAAGATAAGCCCTCACACCACTCTATTGATGGAAAAATAAAAGATTTATGGCTCTTAGAAGGCGGAGAGAGAAAAACGAAAATCAAAAAATGGCAGTGTCCTTTAGGGGTTAAAGAGGTTGTCGTGAAGTGGCAAGTGGGCTTATACAATTAGATTAAAATATTAACAAAGAACCACATGTTCATGTTTATAAAAAAAAATGGCTTAGTAGCTATAGTTCCATGTGTATATTGTGTATGTGCAGTCCATGTTTTCTTCTACATTGATATATTATATAGCTGTATAAGTGCTTGTTTTTTTGCAGGATGAGTTGTATTTTTCAATGGCACTAATTTGAACTACATACATATAGTTTATTGATTAACTTTTATTAACTGTTTTTTGGAGAGATGGGAAAAAACAGCAATTATGCCATTTGTTTTTGCATCTTAAATTTACGGTGTAAGTAACACCTTATCTTTTTTTTCTGTAGGTCAATATGATTACGGTGATACCAAATATGTATAGGTTTTTTTTATGTTTTACTACTTTTTTACAATAAAAAGACTTTTAAAAGAAAATAATTAGTTTTTTCATCGTTGCATTTCAAGAGCCGTAACTTTTTTACCTTTCCGTCGATGTAGCCATGTGTGGACTTGTTTTTTGCGTAACAAGATTTTGTTTTCATTGGTAACATTTTGGGGTACATGGGACTTGATTAACTTTTATTCAATTATTTGGAAAAGGGACATAGTGAAAAAGGCTATTCTGTCATTGATTTTTGTGTTTTTTTTTTCTTTCTTATACCGCTTACTATGTGGTTTAAATAAATGTGTGTTTATTGATTTATTTATTTTTACACTGACAAAATAAAACCACGTTTTATAGAAAAAATAGTTTTAATTTTTTTTTTTTACTGTGCAGTTTTTATCATTTTTATTTGACATTAAATAATAATTTTTTAGTCCCACTGGGGGACTTAACTATGCGATGCTTTGATCGCTTATACTGTATAATGTTTTGATATACTTAGTATACCAAACATTATTGCTTGTCAGTATAAAACTGACAGTCTCCGGCACGGCCTAATAGGCTTGCAGCCATGGCCTTTACTAGGCCCCCAGCTGCCATGGCAACCCATCGGCTGCCTCTGATCGCATTTGCGAGCTACCGATGGGTGACAAAGGGAGCATATGCATTGAAATAAGGCTCCTAAGTGACTATGTTAAAAGGGATATTGGTGGTCACTAAGGAGTTAATGTGATTGCTGATCGGTGTATATCGATGTGTGTATGTGTATATATTTATATATATAAATATATATATATATATACATAAATATATATATATATTCTTTTGTTTTACAAAACTACATCTTGCTTTTTCTCTTTTGTATTTTATTAGAATAAGAATGTTAGAAATGTATGTATCTTCGTTGTTAATATGGATTACATAACTCACAACAATAGATTTTAACTGCATATATTAAGAGTCTCCTCTCTTACAAAAGACAGATATTCAAAGACTGAAATCCTGTCAAATTGACAATTTGTAATGTAGGTATTAAATATGAAATGCATAAAAGCTTTCAACCATTTAACTATAGTAATAATAAATGTATTGGGCTTGTTTAACCTGTTAAACGTGTTCTACTTAAATGGGTTGCTTCATGACAGATATCATATCAACTGGATATGCCATAAATGTTTGATAGATGCCAGCTCTGGGACCCGCTTGGATACGGCGGACAGCGGCAGTCGGGTACGCCCATTGGGGACATCCTGTGGCTATGCTATAAATATCTGTCATGACACAACTTCTTTAACCTATTAACAACCAGCGACTTAACACTGACAGGCAATAATGCTTTGGAATACTATGTACTCCAAAGCATTAGAGCAGTGACAAAACAATCGTTGCTTCAAGTAAAAAATATATATTTAGAATTATATTAAATAAAGTTTTATGAAAAAGAAAAAAAGACTACCCTCAAAAAAGTAAACCCCTTTTTCATAAAAAAATTATTATTAAATATTCAAATTATTATTTTTTCTTAGTTTACCATAGAAGAAAATGTATGTTTGGTACGGCCGCAATCGTAAAGCCTCTGTAAAACATAGATAATTATCAGCTATACTGCACAGCACATGAGTAATAAAAACGCAAAAAGACATTGTCAGAATTGCAGTTTTTTTGCATTCTCCCCACTCCAAAATAATATTAAATATAATCAATAAACTATATTTACCCCAAAATGCTGCTGCAAAAAAAAAGCATACAACTCATCCCGCAAAAAACAAGCCCATTAATGGAGAAATAAAAACAGTAATGCATCTTTTTCCATAAATCATGTTTTTATTGTGCAAAAATCAAAAACTTTAAAAACTACATATATATATATATATATATATGTAGTTTTTTAAGTTTTTTTAATATATATATATATATATATATATATATATATATATATAGATATAATTCCAAAAGACAAGACAGCACTCCAAATTCAGTGATAGATAGGATCACTTTAATCACACCTTGCCACATTTCAACCCTACTCAATGTGGTCTTTCTCAAAGACCCCATTGAGTAGGGTTGAAACGTCGCAAGGGGTGATTAAAGTGATCCTATCTATCACTGAATTTGGAGTGCTGTCTTGTCTTTTGGAATTGTTGCTGGCTATTTGGGACACTGGTCGTGTGTCTGAACAAGAACCTGTGCACCCGATACTAAAGAAAACGGTGCTGCTTCTATTTTGTTTTTTCTATATATAGATATATAAAGTTAACATTAAATTTTTACCTCACTATACACCCTACCAACAAAAAGTGCAAAAAACTGCTTCATAGGGGACTGTTTTCTGGCTGTTTACCTGCTCCCCTCCCTCTGTTAAACTAATTTTCACTCTGAAAATTTAGCTCTATCCATCTTGAGTCGGGCTGCAGCTCACATGTATCAGATTACACATGTCTATGGAAGTCTATGGAGAGGGGAGAGGGGAAGAGTGAGCAGGAAGTGAAGGAGATAAGAGCAGAATGACAGGCATAGAAACTTTCTATCACAACCAAAGCACTTTATTCACATCAGTACAAGTCAGTACTATATATGTCCTGCATGATCCTGGGATTGTTTCTGAGCGATAGAGAAGTTTATAGAGCAGATTCTCCTTTTCTTAATGTGTGCAGTGTATGGCAGCCAGTCTCCACCACCCAGCTCAGTGAGAAATTGAAACTACAGATATAGAATTCAGAGAGGAAAACTGCTAAAATTTTCACAAAAAATAATAATTTAGTGGGCGGAAATAGTGCTGCTCCTCATGCACACACACACACACATGGTAGCTTATCCTAAAAAGTCAAATGAGGCGACAGGTAACCTTTAAATAAAGTTTTTTTTAAATAAATTATAAATATCTATCTATCTATATATCCTTCTATCTGTCTATATATATATATATCTCTCTCTCTCTATATATATATATATATATATATATATATATATTTATATATATACATATATGTATATATATATATATATATATATATATATATATATACTACCGTTCAAAAGTTTAGGGTCACTTATAAATTTCCTTATTTTTGAAAGAAAAGCACAGTTTTTTTCAATGCAGATAGCATTAAATTAATCAGAAATACACTCTATACATTGTTAATGTTCTAAATGACTATTCTAGCTGCAAACGTCTGGTTTTTAATGCAATATCTACAAAGGTGTATAGAGGCCCATTACCAGCAACCATCACTCCAGTGTTCTAATGGTGCATTGTGTTTGCTAACTGTGTTAGAAGGCTAATGGATGATTAGAAAACACTTGAAAACCCTTGTGCAATTATGTTAGCACCGCTGTAAACAGTTTTGCTGTTTAGAGGAGCTATAAAACTGACCTTCCTTTGAGCTAGTTGAGAATCTGGAGCATTACATTTGTGGGTTCGATTAAAACTCTCAAAATGGCTAGAAAAAGAGAGCTTTCATGTGAAACTCGACAGTCTATTCTTGTTCTTAGAAATGAAGGCTATTCCAATGCGAGAAATTGCCAAGAAACTGAAGATTTCCTACAACGGTGTGTACTACTCCCTTCAGAGGACAGCACAAACAGGCTCTAACCAGAGTAGAAAGAGAAGTGGGAGGCCCCGCTGCCCAACTGAGCAACAAGACAAGTACATTAGAGTCTCTAGTTTGAGAAATAGACGCCTCACAAGTCCTCAACTGGCAGCTTCATTAAATAGTACCCGCAAAACACCAGTGTCAAAGTCTACAGTGAAGAGGCGACTCCGGGATGCTGGCCTTCAGGGCAGAGTGGCAAAGAAAAAGCCATATCTGAGACTGGCTAATAAAAGGAAAAGATTAATATGGGCAAAAGCACACAGACATTGGACAGAGGAAGATTGGAAAAAAGTGTTATGGACAGACGAATCGAAGTTTGAGGCGTTTGGATCACACAGAAGAACATTTGTGAGACGCAGACCAACTGAAAAGATGCTGAAAGAGTGCCTGACGCCATCTGTCAAGCATGGTGGAGGTAATGTGATGGTCTGGGGTTGCTTTGGTGCTGGTAAAGTGGGAGATTTGTACAAGGTAAAAGGGATTTTGAATAAGGAAGGCTATTACTCCATTTTGCAATGCCATGCCATACCCTGTGGACAGCGCTTGATTGGAGCCAATTTCATCCTACAACAGGACAATGACCCAAAGCACACCTCCAAATTATGCTAGAACTATTTAGGGAAGAAGCAGGCAGCTGGTATTCTATCTGTAATGGAGTGGCCAGCGCAGTCACCAGATCTCAACCCCATAGAGCTGTTGTGGGAGCAGCTTGACTGTATGGTACGCAAGAAGTGCCCATCAAGCCAATCCAAATTGTGGGAGGGCCTTCTGGAAGCATGGGGTGAAATTTCTCCCGATTACCTCAGCAAATTAACAGCTAGAATGCCAAAGGTCTGCAATGCTGTAATTGCTGCAAATGGAGCATTCTTTGACGAAAGCAAAGTTTGAAGGAGAAAATTATTATTTCAAATAAAAATCATTATTTCTAACCTTGTCAATGTCTTGATTATATTTTCTAGTCATTTTGCAACTCATTTGATAAATATAAGTGTGAGTTTTCATGGAAAACACAAAATTGTCTGGGTGACCCCAAACTTTTGAACGGTAGTGTATATATATATATATATATATATATATATATATATATATATATATATATATATATATAAAAGCCCTTTTCTACATTTCCGCCAAGCATAATGTAAGAAATAAAATAAAAATTAGCATAATTGGTATCGCCACATCCGTAAAAGTCTGAACTATTACAATATTACATTATTTAACCCACTCGGTGAACACTGTAAAAAACAAAAACGAAAAAATAGCTTTTTTTGGTCACTTCATTTCCCATAAAAATTAAATAAAAAGTGATCAAAAACTCTCATGTACCCCAAAATGGCACTAATAGAAACTGCAACTCACCCCGCAAAACATAAGCCCTCATACCGCTCAATAGACAGAAAACAAAAAAATTAAGGCTTTCAGAATATGGGGACGAAACACAAATTTGATATAGAAAAATCAGTTTTTTACCTTGTAAAAGTAGTAAAACATAAAAAAAACTATATAAATTTGGTATCACCATAACCAGATTGACCTGCAGAATAAAGTTAACATGCCGTTTTTATGACACGGTGAACACCGTATAAAACAACGTTTTTTTTTCCAGTTTCCCACTACATTATATGGTACAATAAATAGTGCCGTGAAAATCTACAACTCGTCCTGCAAAAACAAGCCCTCATACGGCTCTATCGACGGTAAAATTAAAAATGTATGACTTTTCTAAGGTGGGAAGGAAAAAACAAAAGTAAAATTACGAAAAATGGCTGTGGTGGGAAGGGGTTAAGGCCCAAAATTGGCTGGTCCAATTGATAATATAAGTCACAGTATTATAATATATGTTGCTGGCATTGTTTGAAATTAAAGTATTGTATAAAATGCTTACTGTAGGTGTTCTATAGAATGCCTAGCATTTTTGGGCAAAGTTAGAAATAGGGTGATTTTATTCTGAACTATGGTGCAGATGTAGGATTTGTAAATGTTTGAGGTAGTTCATGTTAAAGTGCAATATACAGTTAGGTCCAGAATTATTTGGACAGTGACACAATCTTCATGATTTGGGCTCTGAATGCCACCACTTTGGATTTGAAATGAAACAACTGAGATGCAATTGAAGTGTAGACTTTCAGGTTTAATTCAAGGGGTTGAACAAAAATATTCTGTGAAACGTTTAGGAATTGCAACCATTTTTCTACACAGCCTCCTCATTTCAGGGGCTCAAAAGTAATTGGACAAATTGACATGACCATAAATAAAATGTGTTTTTTTAATACTTTGTAGAGAATCCTTTGCAGGCAATGACTGCCTGAAGTCTGGAACCCATGGACATCATCAAACGCTGGGTTTCCTCCTTTGTGATGCTTTGCCCGGCCTTTACTGCAGCTGTCTTCACTTGTTGCTTGTTTGCTGGTCTTTCTGCCTTAAGTTTTGTCTTAAGCAAGTGAAACGCATGCTCGATCGGGTTGAGATCTGGTGCTTGACTTGGCCATTTCAGAATATTCCACTTCATTGCCTTAGAAAACTCCTGGGTTGCTTTCGCAGTATGTTTTGGGTCATTGTCCATCTTTACTGTGTAGCGATGTCCAATCCACCTTGCTGCGTTTTGTTGAATCTGAGCAGAAAGTATATCCTTAAACACTTCAGAATTCATCCGGCTGTGTCTGTCTTCAGGACATCATCAATAAACACTAGTGACCCAGTGCCTTTGACAGCCATGAATGCCCATGCCATCACACTGATCATGAGCCGTTCCAAGCCATCTCCATACTTTCTTCCTCCCATCATTCTGGTACAGGTTGATCTTAGGTTCATCTGTCCAAAGATTGCTGGTCCAGAACTGGGCTGGCTTCTTTAGATGTTATTTGGCAAAATGTAATCTTGCGTTTCTATTTTTGAGGCTGATTAATGGTTGGCACCTTGTAGTGAACCCTTTGTATTTGCTCTCATGAAGTCTTCTCTTTATGGTAGACTTAGATACTGATACACCTACTTCCAGGAGAGTGTTCTTCACTTCTCCCCTCTGCATCCTGCTTCCCATTCCTCCTGACCCCACTTGTACAATATATAAAGTTTTTTTTTCTTATTTTCGCGATCACAGCAAAAATGGCGCAGTTTTGTCGCGATTATATAAATTTACGAAATATTATGAAAATTACATTAAAAAAAAGGATACAAAACATGAAACAAAAAGTGCTGTTAGGCGATATTCTCACAGTGCGGTCAAATCAAGTTTTTGCCACGATTTTACAAGATTTGACCGCACTGTGTAACTACACTAAGACCTTATTCAGACAGCCGTGTTTGGTCCGTGATATACGGAGCGTGTGTCGGCCGTATTTCCAGGCCGACCACAATTCATGGAGCAGGACTCCTAGCATCACAGTTATCAATGCTGCCCTACCTCTCCGCGGGAATACTGTCCCATACTGTAATGATGCTTTCAGTATGGGACCGGGGACAGTATTCCCACGGGAAGGGAGGGACTCCTATGATCATAGATAACTGTGATGCTAGAAATCCGGCTCCCTGAACTGTGGTCGGTCCAGGAAATATTGCCGATACGCGGTCTGTATATCACAGACCGAACATGGACGTCTGAATAAGGCCACTTACTTGTCTCCTATTTTTGGTGCGGATTGCGCACTGAAAATTTGCTACAAATTACAATATAAGGCGATATTCAGACGAACATGTGTGAAATCAGCCATCAATAACGGCCGTTTTTCACGGCCGATTTGCACCCGTGCACAATAGATTTGAGTCTATTGAGGGATCTGTGAAAATCCACAAAAATAGGACCTATATATATGTCCTATTTTTTTACAGGCCCTTCACACGGTCCGTTAAAGCAACGACAATGTGAATAGCCCCATATAAATACATGCAGCCGTGTGACGGCCATTAAAAAAAACGTCCTTCACACAGACGATTGACACGTTAGTCTGAATAAGCCCTAACTCATGTTAATGGGGTTTGTCAAAACCCCATGCACGTGCAGTAGCAAATAAATCTGCATGGAATTTAGGACGTGCTGCTGATTTATAACCCCTTAACGCAATATCACGTAACTGTACGTGATAAGAGTTAGGTATGTATGGGTAGTATAGAGCGAGCTCACGGGCTGAGCTCGCTCCATACACAGCGGGTGACGACTGTGTTACACAGACGACACCTCACTGCAACGGGCGGAATCAAAGTTCACTTTGATTCCGCCTAACACCTTAAATGACGCGGTCAATCGCGACCGCAGCATTTAAAGTGTTAGAATCAGGGGGCCGCCCCCTGAAACAAGCCATCGCGCCCCCTCCCCCCGGGGCACGATCGGCTGTTAACAACGTTTATGCAGCCTGGAGGCCTAATGAAAGTCCCCAGGTCTGCCATCTTTGTACTCCTTTGAAGTTCTGCCTCCATTAGTATTACATTAGTATTGCAGTATACACCGCATTCCAAATTATTATGCAAATGTTATTTTTCGCTGATTTTCCTAAATAGTCGATGAAAATGACAGACAGTATAATCTTCAAGCCATCAACCGTTGTTGTATAATGCAAATTTTATTGAACAAATCTCCTAATGATAACAGATTTTTTTTTAGAAGTAAAAAACTCTAAATGCACTGTTTCAAATTATTATGCACAACAGAGATCAAAACATTTTAAAGGTTGTAAAGAGAACTAAAATGGTAATTTGTTGAATTTGCAGCATCAGGTGGTCATATTTACAGAAATCAAAAGCTCTTTCAATCCAAAAAAACTTAGCAGGCCAAGTTACTGTACATGTTAACATAGGACCCCTTCTTTGATATCACCTTCAGAATTCTTGCATCCACTGATTTTGTGAGTATTTGGACAGTTTCTGCTTGAATATCTTTGCAGGATGTCAGAATAGCCTCCCATCCTCATAGATATTTTGCTTGAGGATGCTCCAAAGGTTCTCAATAGGGTTGAGGTCAGGGGAACATGCGGGCCACACCATGAGTTTCTCTCCTTTTATGCCCATAGAAGCCAATGACACAGAGGTATTCTTTGCAGCATGAGATGGTGCATTGTCATGCATGAAGATAATTTTGCTACGGAAGGCACGGTTCTTCTTTTAGTACCACGGAAGAAAGGGGTCAGTCATAAGCTCTATGTACTTTGCAGAGGTCATTTTCACACCGTCAGGGACCTTAAATGGGCCTACCAGCTCTCTCCCCATGATTCCAGCCCAAAACATGACTCCGCCTCCTCCTTGCTGACGTCGCAGCCTTGTTGGGACATGGTGGCCATTCACCAACCTTCCACTACTCCATCCATCTGGACCATCCAGGGTTGCATGGCACTCATCAGTAAACAACACGGTTTGAAAATTAGTCTTCATGTATTTCTGAGCCCACTGCAACAGTTTCTGTTTGTGAGCATTGTTTAGGGGTGGCCGAATAATAGCTTTATGTACACTTGCACACCTCTGGGGGATCCTACACCTTGAGGTTTGCAGGACTCCAGAGGCACCAGCGGCTTCAAATACCTGTTTGCTGCTTTGCAATGGCATTTTAGCAGCTGCTCTCCTAATCCTATTAACCCCTTAGTGACCACTAATACGCCTTTTAACGTGATTCACTACTGGGCTTTAGGCTAGGCTGACGCCTTTTCACGTCAGCCTAGTCTAAGTCCTGCACGGGTCTCCCGTGCAGGCAGGAGCCGGGGCTCTGCTGTCTGATGACAGCTGAGCTCCTGCTCCAACGCCCGTGATCGAAGTTTACTTCGATCGCAGCCGTTTAACCCGTTAAATGCCGCCGTCAATAGCGACCGCGGCATTTAACTTTGTTTACAGAGGGAGTGCGCTCCCTCTCTCACCCATCGGCGGCCCGCGAATGCAATCGCGGGTCTCCGATGGGGTGTTATGGCAGCCGGGGGACTGATAAAAGCCCCCAGGTCTGCCCTGGACATATGCCTGTTAGGACGCGCCGGAGGCACGTCCTAACAGATTGCCTGTCAGATTTACACTGACAGGCAATAATGCTCTGGTATACGAAGTATACCAGAGCATTATAGCAGCGATCGGAACATCGCACAGTAAAGTCCCCTAGTGGGACTAATAAAATCAGTCATCAAAGTGAAATAAAGATTATTAATAAAAAGTACAGCAAAAAAATAAATAAAACCATTTTTTTCCATAAAAAGTGGTTTTATTTAGTAAAAGTGTAAAAAAAAAAAAAAAAGTACACATATGTGGTATCGCCGCGACCATAATGACTCCATTAATAAAGTTAATATGTAATTTAAACCGCAAAGTGAACACCGTAAAAAAAAAACGCCAAAAACTATGGCGAAATTGCAATTTTTTTCCATTGCCCCCCAAAAAAGTAATAATAAAAATGAATCAATAAGACCCATGTACCCCAAAACAGTACCATTCAAAAGTACGTCTCGTCCCGCAAAAAACAAGCCCAAAAAATCACTACATTGATGGAAAAATAAAAAAATTACGGCTCTTGGAAAGCGACGATGCAAAAACAAATAATTTTGGTTCAAAAGTGTTTTTATTGTGCAAAAGTCGTAAAACATAAAAAAAACCTCTACATATGTGGTATCGCCGTAATCGTACCGACCCATAGAATAAAGGTCACATGTTAATTACGTCGCACAGTGAACGGCGTCAATTTAAAAACGCATAGAACAATGGCGGAATTTCAGTTTTTTTTTATAATCCCCCCCAAAAAGGTTAATAAAAGTTAATATAAAAATTATATGTACCCAAAAATGGTGCCATTAAAAAGCACAACTAATCCCGCAAAAAACAAGTCCTCATACAGCTATGTAGACGAAAAAATGAAAACGTTATAGCTCTTTGAATGCGACTATAGAAAAACAAATAAAATAGCTTGGTCATTAAGGCCTAAAATGGGCTGGTCACTAAGGGGTTAATTTGTCTGTGGCCTGCTTAATAATGTGGAACGTCCTTCTTAAGTAGTTTTCCTTTGATTGGGCACACCTGGCAAACTAATTATCATAGGTGTCTGAGATTGATTACAACGATCCAAAGAGCCCTAAGACACAATACCATCCATGAGTTTCATTGAAAAACTAATAATGAAATGTTTATGACACTTAAATCCAATGTGCATAATAATTTGGAACACGGTGTATCATGCAGTGGATGATCTTTGCAGTGGATCGCTGCTTCAAGTCCCCTAGGGGGACTAATAAAAAAAGTAAAAAACTATTAAATAAAGTTGTTTTTTATGTTCCAAAAAAGAAATAAAAATAAAGTAATAAAATAATAAAGTATTAAAAGTTCAAAAAATCCCCCTTTTCACATTTTTTCCCTAAATCAATGTTAAAAAAAAATAAAAGTTAACATAACTGGTATCGCCGCGTCCTTAAAAGTCCGAACTATCACAATATAGTGTTGTTTAATCCGCTGGGTAAATGGCGTAAAAAATATATATATAAAACACACAAATTGCTGGTTTTTGGTCACCTTAGCGCTCCAAAAAAGTGATCAAAAAGTCGCATATACCCCTGCAAAATTTAAGCCCTCACATCGCTAAATTGATGCAAAAATGAAAAAGTTATGGCTCTGAGAATATGGAGACACAAAACCTTTTTTTAATTTAGCAAATAGTTTTAGTTTTTTAAAAGAGGTAAAACATAAAACAAAACATATAAATTTGGTATCGCCGTAATCGTATCAACCCGGTGAATAAGGTGAATATGTAGTTTTTACCGACTGATGGATGCCGTAAAAACAAAACCCCAAAAAATATGGCGTAATCGCTGTTTTTTACCCATTTCCCCAAACAAATAATTATTTTTCAGCTTCCCAGTACATTATGCGGAACAATAAATGGTGTCATGAAAAACTACAACTTGTCCCGCAAAAAACAAGACCTCATATGGCTATATATATGGAAAAATAAAAAAAATTATAGCTTTTGGAAGGTTGGGAGGAAAAAACAAAAGTGAAAATCCGAAAAATGGAGGGAATGTGTTAAATCAGCTGCATGCCTATTATTTTGCAGAATTGTAACGTATTTCATCCTTTACAATGTAAAGGGTTAATTTGCTGTAAATCCCTAGCAAATTCTGTAACGCACATATTGAGGAATCTGGTGCACAAAATCCGCATCAAAACCGCAGGTAATTCCGCAGGTAAAATCTGCACCTAATAGTGCGTTTTTTGATAAGTTTATATGTCGGTTTTTACATTTTTGATGCGGAAATAGGTGCAGGTTTTATGCTGCAGATTTTTTTATTTTTTTTAAACTAGTCAGAAACAATTTGCATGCAGAAACGCAAGATAAACTGACATTTTTCATATTTTCAAATACGCACCGCAGGTAAATTTTTGTGCAGAAAATGCGACATGTAGATGAGATTTCTTGATATCATTTACTTTGCTGGTACTGTATTACACTGCGGATTTGCCGCACTAAAATACCCGCGACAAATTTGCATGTAATAAGTATAGTGTGCATTTGGCCTAACAGTTTTTTTTAACTCACCCTAAGGCCTCGTTCACACATGTTGGGTTTGATACGGAGTCCGATGACATGCCGATAATTCTGCATCCCATGCATATGAGGTTTCCGCAACCCAGTTCACATGCTGCGAAAAATTATTCCACGTATATTTTTGTCCGCACCATGAAAAGAAATCCACCACAGCAGTAAGTAGTGTGCGACTTATATTACATGGAAAAGTCGAGGATAAGCAACTTTAAATTACAATCGGATTTAGGCCTTGTTCACACAGTTTTTTTGCAGGCAGAGAAATCTGCCTCGAAATTCCTTCAGGTTTTCTCTGCCTCCCATTAATGTCAATGGTAGGTCAGAGACGGAAATGCCCGAAGAAAGGGCATGTCGCTTCTTTTTCTCGCAAGAGTTTTTTTCCGCTCGTGGGGAAAAAATGCCTTTGTCTCCGTTGAAATCAATAGGAGGCGATTTCAGCTGTTTTTTTGCTGCAGTTTCCAACGCGGTTTCCGCTGCAAAAAATGCGGCAAAAAAACTCTGTGTGAACAGGGCCTTATTCCTGTGTGGATCTTCTACACGCTTGTGGCACCTCTGCAGCAGAAATCAAAGGGAAAGCCTCAGATTTTTGCTGTGTAAATACGCATTGAACTTTAATGGCAAAGAACGGAGCATTAGTTCTCCTTACATCCTCACAAGAGCTTCCCCCTCCCATAAGACCCCCTTCACATTATGTTGTTGCCCTAAGTTTATCGTGTACGTCAGGAAATCTCCTAACGTACACTATAAACAACGTAGACGATAATTCACAGGGCTCCATTACGTCCTTTTAGCCTACGTCGGGCTGGTAGACGTCGGTATACCTTATTTTTGAAGGAAGAAACAGCGTAGTAGATTTTGCTATTCCGAAGTCCCCAGGCAGATCATCACAAGTTCTCTACCCATGGACTTTGTCCCTGGGAAAGCTCCTGACATCACTGTCCATATATGTAAAGTGACGTCAGGGGATTCTCCAGGGCCGGAATCCCTGGCCAGAGCGTTGCCGAAGTTCCGGCCGTGTACTCAGGCTTTGCAAAGCTTCGGATGTCACTTTACGTATATGGACATCAGGAACAGTGCCACCCATAAAGCCATAGTCCCTGGGCAGAGTGCTAGTAGAAGGCTCCAGCCCTGTTTATGGACAGTGACTTCAGTAGTTTCCCCTGGGCCATTCCCCGGGCGACGTATTCCACTGTATGTGATACAGTCGGATACGTTTTGGCTAAATAGATCAAAATCCAGATCATTAACCGGTCACTGCCTGCTCCATGGTTTCCTTCACTGTAATTGACATCAGCACCAAAATCAGTTAATACGTATAACGTACAAACGTGATCGCCACACTTTCCGTTGCCCAGCCCCGGAAATGGAGGGGGGGGGGCAGACATTTTGGCTGTATGGGGCACAGAAATTCCTGATGGCGGCCGTGGATGTGGTAGATGAAGTATCAGATCGCACTTGATTTTTCTACTGTATTCACATAAAGTGGTCGAGGATAAAAGCAAACAAACATAGCCCAGACTGCAGCGTTGGATATAATCTTTCGGCACTTTATTCCATATACTCACAGAGTGACAAAGTAAAAAGCACTCATAAATATTTCAAATCTCCACGTTGTACGCCAAGCCTCTCCTGCCTGACCCTGGGTTACACCTTGTCCAGCTTATTCTGGCGAAACCCAGAGCCAGTTTCCACATACTACCACAGTGCCCACTGTAGATAGTGCCATAGTGCCCACATATAAAGTGCCACAGTGCCTACATATAAAGTGACATAGTGCCCACATGACGTCAGGGGCTCCCTCTAGGAGCTGAATCCCTGGCCAGAGAGTCGGGAACGCTCTGGCCAGGGATTCCACTCCAGGAGTAGTCACTGACATCACTGTCCATAAAAGGATAGTGACGCCAGAGGCTCCTCCAGGAGCGGAATCCCCGGCCAGAGTGTCGGCAAAGCTCTGACCGGGGATTCCGCTCCTGGACAGGGGCTCCCTCTAGGAGCCAGGAGACTTTACATACTTGGGACAGGTATCTGGGATTTCAGGTTTAAACTTGCTAAGCCTGCTGGTAGTCATGTATACCTGAAACAATCTTTCACTGTGATTTGGAGATACGTTCTCTGGGGAAGCCAGTATCATCGACAATTCCTCATCTGTGAGTTCCCCCCACATCTACCATCTAGATCTACCAGGAAGGGAAGCCCACTTGTGGTGGAATAACAGCAGGTCACCTTAAAGAATAGATATAGCTTTTTTTTACCTGGGGTAAAGAGTAAGTATTTAGGGATAGAGAAGGGATTTTGACAAAGGGCATCCCCTGAAAATTGGGTTTGGACCGGATCCAGTTTCAAATAGGACACGTGAAAGTCATTGGTGAGGAGAAATTTCTCTTTAAAGCGTTATTCCCAATTTAGACATTTATGGCATATCCACTGGATATGCCATAAATGTATGAAAGATGCGGGTCACAGCGCTGCTTGGCTGTTTCTGTAACTCTCATAGTACAGGATTAAGAGAACCGCATGCATGTGCGGGCCCCTCTCCTTTAGGCCCTGTCTGGAATCTGCAGCCAGCCGCCGCCTCACCAGGTGGAACGTACGTCAAGTGATCTACGTTCCCAATATAGGTGCAGGTCCCAGCTCTTATTAGACATTTATTGTATACCTTGTCTGTGGTTATGCCATAAATATCTAAGTAAGGAATAACCCTTTAAAGTTGTTGGAAATATTGAAGTAATATGCCTACACATACATCCCCCATGAAATAAATCCCCTTGGCCTTCTAACTGGCAGCACTAGGCAAATTCAGAAGTTCAGGTTGACAGTGACTATTCCTTAGGGGAGTGAGGGTTTTAAAACCCATGGTGTAACAGGAGGATCTAGCGGCCGACCACATTAATAAAAATTTGATTGAGGATTGGGTGATCTTTAGAGAAGCCCTCTAGAGTTTTGTGTTTTTTTCACAAATCATGCTAAGTCACCAGAAATATTCTAGCAGTGTCATTTGTTTCTTCCCAGCTCAGTTGCACATTTTTAACCATTTCATTGTGGGTTACAGTGTCATGTAATCTTATTAGGGTATGTGCACACGGTAACAGGCTTTTACGTCTGAAAAGACAGACTGTTTTCAGGAGAAAACAGCTGAGTCGTTTCAGACATAAATGCTCCTCCTCGCATTTTGCGAGGCTTCTCTGACAGCCGTAAATTTTGAGCTGTGCTTCATTGAGTTCAATGAAGAATGGTTCAAATTACGTCTGAAAGAAGTGCCCTGCACTTCTTTTGACGAGGCTGTATTTTTACGCGTCGTCGTTTGACAGCTGTAAGTGTTTGACGACGCGTAAATGACAGGTTGTCTGCACAGTACGTCGGCAAACCCATTCAAATGAATGGGCAGATGTTTGCCAACGTATTGTAGCCTTATTTTCAGACGTAAAATGAGGCATAATACGCCTCGTTTACGCCTGAAAATAGGTCGTGTGAACCCAGCCTAAGTCTGACCAGCAAAATAGACCATGTGCTGGTGTGTAGATAGGAGGTCAGTTTCTACATTGTGTCTGACTTCCTGTGAACTACTGGATTACATAATCACCTATCAAATCCCTCCTAGCAGCTCTAAAACCCCCTACCCTTCTTCTCCACCCTCCTTGTTTCTCTGTATGTCCCCCATGTATATAGCGCTGCTGAAGGGATTATTTCTGCCCTATCTAATGCAGTAATATAATAGGCAACAGATATAGTGAACAACTGTCCTCAAAACTATTAGATTAATTAATGAAAACAAAAAGAGCCACACTGGTACACCACTGGTATAAATGAAACAATTATTATGGGGAAAGGTGAAAGAAGTAGAAATTATGGGGAAATACCGGCAAAACGCGTGTCCGGTGTTCATACTCAATTTTAACATAATCCAATGTCTAGCTAACAGTCCCTGTTTCCATCCAGCATTATTAATTTAACTATCAATAAGACATTGTGTCTACAAATAACTTGAAGAGGCTCTGTCACCAGATTATACGTGCCCCATCTCCTACATAATCTGATCGGCGCTGTAATGTAAATAACAACAGTGGCTTTTATTTTGAAAAACGATCATTTTTTAGCAAGTTATGAGCAATTTTAGATTTATCCTAATTAGCTTCTTAATGACCAACTGGGTGTGTTTTTACTTTTTGCCAACTGGGAGTTGTAGAGAGAAGTGTATTTCTCATTGTTCCAGCCCAGCTTCTTTCACTGCACAATCACACTGAAACAATGGGCTGGAACAATGAGAAGTGTATGATGCTAATTGGTCACTGATTGGTCACTGATTGGTCAGCATCATACACTCCTCTGTACAACGCCCAGTTGGTAAAAAGTAAAAACACGCCCAGTTGGGCATTAAGAAACTAATAAGCATATATCTAAAATTCCTCATAACTTTTTAAAAAATGATCGTTTTTCAAGATAAAAAGCACTGCTGTTATCTACATTATAGCGCCGATCATATTATGTAGGAGATAGGGCACTAATAATCTGGTGACAGAGCCTCTTTAAGCTAGTGTGCTCAGCAGCTCTAATGGTGAATCTACCAGATTTCACCGTGACATACGCTCACTGTCTCTCTGCACTCATTCAGCAAGGCAGCAGCTGAGCTCAGGCTTAGCAAGAATGTTGCACGTAACAACATAAGAACAGCATCTACTGCTTGCTCTTTAAACTGTGGCCACTCATGTGTAACCAGCATTGGTTGCCATCACAACTGGTTGTACACAAATCTTCTTTGCTCACTAGCGGGGCCTCCCCATCGCTGGGCTATACATCTACAGCACGGGCTGAGACCCGGCTTAATGAATCACATATAATGTGGAAAAATGTATTTTGCATGCAATAGTAGTGAATTAACCCATTAACTTCTGGCACAATTTGTAATACAATTTTTGTATTGCAACCTAGTGACCTATGAGTACATTTCATATCAACATACACATTCATGATTCTTTGATGTGTTTGATACATGACCATACAAGTGTCAATTTTCCATAATACGGCAACATCAGGTTCTCTTTCAACACAGTAATTACTCTTCATTATACAGGGTTTCTGTGTTGCAGATAGACACTGTACACTCTTTTTCTCTATTCATACATTTGTAGCACAATTTCGATTATTGGACTCAATTGTCCTAGGGTTTATTTGGAATTACCGAGACAATTTAAATATCTGGACTACATTGTCCTTAGTGCAGAGTTAGGGGACATCTGCACATCTGCTATCACTGACATTGGATTTTTTAATAATTTGCCTACTTTAATAAATTTTTTATTTTATTTTATGTCCACAATTCAATCATTGGAGCCACACAATTTCTACTTCTTTCCCCTTTCCCCATAATAATCGTTAGTAATATAATAATGGGTACATACAATGATTAACTGCAGAGTTATAAAACTCCCCTGACTCACACTGCCTGTCTATACTATCTGTAAGTGCTGTGTGCAAGTGTATTTCTATGATATGTATCTTCACATTACTCTCTCCTGGCCCCTGCTTGTAAGAGTTGGCAGAAACATATCACAAGCAGGAGGCAGGTGAAACAGACTGAAGTTGCATAACATAGAAAGACACTGAGACTCTGCAGTCTGAGTACAGGAGTTCGATATATTTGATCTATCAAAAGCAGGAGGCAGGAAGAACAGTGTAAAGCTGTATCACATAGGAAACACTGAGACTCTGCAGTGTGACTACAGAAGTTCTATCCAAAAAATAAAATATTTGAAGCAGCACCAATCCCGATATCAGGAGCGGTGTCACGCTGTAAGATCAGACAAACCCAGTCTGACGTAATGTAATCCTCAGAAAAAGCGTGGTTGAGCAGCAGCACATGTCTCCCAAATTTCAATCAATATGTTATTTTATTGGTCAAACATCCAGTAAAAACTGGCAACGTTTCGACCCATGACAAGCCTTGAGAAAGACCCTCCACTTGTCACGGGTCGAAACGTTGCCATTTTTTACTGGATCTTTGACCAATAAAAGAACATATTGATTGAAATTTGGGAGACGTGTGCTGCTGTTCAACCACGCTTTTACAGAAGTTCTATGTCACTAATCTATCACTTGCTGCACTACGATCGGACTCAGAGCAGAGCAAGTGCAGTGTGATACGACTTCACCCTTTCTGCCTTTCCAATGCCAGAAACATGATGGGAAATGTAGGCTGCATTAGGAGAACCATATCAAAGGGCAAGACGAAATCTAAGATGTAAGACAACACATAAATGACACATTAACTAAAACAGGTATACACAAGGCATACACAAAAACCTCTACATCATTTTTTTAATAATAGCCTATGCTGCACTATATTGCCCAAAAAAAGTGTACTTCTTTAAGATTTTTACTGGGCCCTCACCTACCACAAAGTATAAGGTGTGTATGGTGGTTATACAAAGTAGTATATGGGTATATAAATAACTCCAGTGCTGTAGTCTCCTCTGAATTAAACCAGTAGTAATAGTTGAGCTGTCCAATAGTATAATTTAAAATCTGGGAGAACGGACAACCCGCCCCCCACCCCTCATTCCAGGATCTATGAAGATGATGGGTATCTGTCTAGGTCTCTTGTTTGCCCAGATAGAGGATGCAATTATCCCTTGTTATTTCTGAAAAAAATGAAACGGTATATAGACAGCACATTGTAACAGTAGGTACATGATTTTGAGCAGCAAAATATTTTTTTCCAGTTCAACACGAGTGGGTAATAATGAAGGTAACTTGAACCAGGCATAGGTTTTGTTCCTGGTTAGCATTTTCAATGGAAGGACACTGAAGTGCTGCTTTTACCTGTTACATTATCACTTTTATTTAATCTACTTCACAATAATAGCACTTACAGTTGACCGTGGAAGATCTATTCTAGCAGATCTATTCAGATCAGAAATTTCATAAACTGACTTGTGACAAAAGTGCAATCCAATTACAGTAAACAATAGAAAAATAGACCGCCTCACTACAAATAATCTTCAATAAGTGTGGTGTTTATTAAACAGAGCATGTGCAAGGATCCATCCCCCAAACACCACACTTACTGAAGATTATTTGGAGCGCTGTGGTCTTTTTCTATTGTTAGCTATTGAGGATGTCTATGGGTGGGGACGTCGACTGGTGTGCACCCCCTTCCTAAGTTGCTATTGTGGTTGTGCTGCCGACTTCAATTTTCACGACTCCTATGCCATATTTAAAGTTACTGAGCTCTTCAGTCCGACCCATACTACTACTACCAATTATTGTCTATGGCGATTGCATGCCTGTGTGCCTGCGTGCTTGATATTATGAACCTGTTTGCAATGGGCGTGGCTGAAACACCTGAACTGATAATTTGGGGAGGTGTCTACATAGTGCACGTGCGACACTCACACTCTGAACGCATGCCGCACATGTGCCACACATATGATGGACACATGAGGCTTTTATGCCACTCAGACACTAGAAACATGGCGCGCATGTGCCACGTATACATAAGATAGATACCACAGACATGCCACTCACATACTGCACATGCTTCTCTCAAACACTGGACACATACCGTGTGCACGCCACTCACATACTGTCATACTATGCACCAATCACCTGCACTTACTAGGTTTATTTAGCTGATTTCTAACCCCTGGTAGAATCCCTGCAAACATGCAGAGATACTTCTCTGATAAAAAGCCACGCCCAGTTGTAATAAAGCAATGCCCATGAGTGCACACAAGAAACAGGCCCACTTATTAAAATATGTCACAATATGCACTCAGTGCAGCAACATTCATCTCCTATTCTGAGACCTATAGTGATAAGGATGGCCCCATTCTCCTCAGGGACCCTCTCCTCAGGGCCTCTTTACAGCTACACTGGCTGTACAGGCAGTATGTCCATAAAGTGGTGGGTAAAGTATACCATAGGTCCTAGGTTTTTTCCCCAGACTTGGGCACAATGCTGCCCTAACAAGTCGTATCTATAGTCAATACCACTATTTTTGTGCTAACAGGTTTAATTCTGGCTAAACCGTATTCCCTTGTTCTGCTTGTATGAATAGATTGTCAATGGATGTTATCATTGCCTTGTCAAAGGGGTGTGTCTCTACACAGTCTGACATTGTCCAATCATTGCTGACCATATCCGACTGTGTAGGGACACATCCTCTTGGGAAGGGGAATGGCAACACCCAGTTGTCAATTAGGCCCGGGCTGCACTTTTTGTTTTGTATACTTTTTAGTATTTACTAAAACAGACACGTCAGGGGAGCCGACAGCTTCTCTATAAATCCAGTGACGAATTCTGTAAATAGGTGTTGTCTTCTCTGATTGGAGTCATTGCGTTTCCTTTTCTACTCCATCAAGCCCAGACCACCATAACTACTTGTCCTGACCATTGTAGAGTTTGCTGCTGGGACATCTTTGGCCCCTTGCTAATGCAGCCATCCCCAGCCTCTAAAGCAACAAAAATAAATTCAGACACCAACCCAGATTCCAAAATTAGTGCAAACCCTAGATCAGACCCCTAAAATAATGTAGAAGCCAGACCAGACCTCTTCAATTGTTATAGATCCCCGTCTCCTTAATTATTTCAGACTCCAGGCCAGACCCCTATCCTAATTAAGACCACTACAATAATTCAGACCCCAAATTAATTTAGACCACAGACCAGACCCTTAAATTAGTGCAGACCCCAATTCAGACTCCTACAATATTACAGACTCCAGTCCAGACCCCTCAAATAATGCAAAACCCAGACCAGACCTCTTAATTAGTGCATTTCCCAGACTAAACCCCTAAATTAGTGCAGACCCCAGACCAGACCAATAATTTCCAACCCCAGACCAGATCTCTAAAGTCAGACATCAAACAACATTAATATACTTAACCTTTTTGCTTCCATGTTTCTCTTCAGGTCCAGACACTGCCAGACTGGATCCTGATGCTATTCAGCATCAGGACATTGTTCATGTGGCCACACACTATGTTGGCGTCTTAACCTAAAGAGGAGTCTGGCAGTAAAGAGGGTAAATATTAGTGACCGTTATCTATTGTATTAATCCAACAGCCAATTTTACAAAAAATGGCGGCATAGTGACCGCCCAAACTTTCCATATAATAATCGGCCACTATGTACATATATGCAAACATACACAGAGCTGAAATATTTGATGACATTAGGTTGAAGGTAGGAAATATCCACATAACCCTTAAATTACCATTTATACTACTTTCATTTAAATAGTCACTAGCTTTTCAGTCAACTTATGATAATCTAATAGTATACCTGATATAGATCAACTTTGTAATTTACTTATTGTCAAAATGCATGTTTTATCCATGCAGATCATGTGTGAAGTTACTGCCACTAGGTTTCTCCCTTCCTGAAATTTGCTGTCCACTCCTTGTTGTCAAGCATAAAATATCCCTAGTTATATTGGGACTGCAGAAGGTGGGGGTCTGCCTCTTCACTATTTTCCAATACAAGTATATGGAGAGGGGAAGCAGGAGGAGGGAGCAGAGAGAGAAAGAGACACAGACACAATGCCAATACAAGTTTATGGAGAGGGGAGGGGCAGCAGGATCAGAGAAAGAGAATGACACAGAAACACTGCCCATACAAGTCTATAGAGAGGGGATAGCAGGAGAATGGAGCAAAGCAGGAAACACAAACACCCTACCCATAAAAGTCTATGAAGAGGGGAACAGGAGGAGAAAGCAGGGAGAGAGAAAGATACACAGACACGCTGCCAATAGAAGTCTATGGAGAAAAGAGTGGGAGCAGGCTAGAGAGGTGAGACAGGCCTCTGGTAAGTGTTGCTGCTGTATAATCTCCTCCATACTACCTCAGCATCTATATATGTGATAGATAGATAGATAGATAGATAGATAGATAGATAGATAGATAGATAGATAGATAGATAGATAGATAGATAGATAGATAGATAGATAGATAGATAGATAGATAGATAGATAGATAGAGATAAGGGAGCAGGATTCTCCTCTTCTCTGTGTGCAGTGTATAGAAGACATTATAGAAGTTTGATTCCACCCACAGAGACAATTGAGAATTAGAGATAAAGCCTACACAGGGAAAAGTTTCTGGCTATTTTAGTATTTTCAGAAACACATTATTGCTGTATTACTAAGTACAAAAAAATAAATACATTTTCCTCTATTAGTGATAATACAAGGTACTTAGCAGAAAAGTCTTCTTTTACCTTGCCGGTATATGTTTTCCATTTGTCTAGCTTCACCTACTTCCATATTAGTCACTAAACTGCAGTCTCAAAAGTGTTGTTCATTGTACCATACTCATAATGAAAAGATAATTTACAGGCAGTCAGAAAATGTGCCAAATTTATCAAAGTGGTTCATGTTGTATGATAAATTTAGCGGATCTTGCTAGACACTTTTCTCTTCCTTATAAGATTTATTAGTTGGCATAGTATACACCAGTTTTGTGAGCCAAAATTTTCGCATGGTGTAGCATTTTAAGACATGCCCCTTTTTACTTGACCACAGCCCTTTCCAGCTGAGCCATGCACCTTTGTAATGCATGTTGATAAAAGTGTCTAAAAACCTTAATACTGTGGCGCACAGCATGTAAGTCAGAATTGCGGCTCAATTTGTGGCACAATTCTGGCGCATTTTGAATAGTAAATCTGCCTCACTATGTTATCAGTATTTTATAGTGTTGTTTTTACGCCTAAAAACAATTAACACTGCCGTTAGTATAGTAGTTTCACCCCTTCCCGCCCCAACCATTTTTCAGATTTTCATTTTCGTTTTTTCCTCCCCACCTTCCAAAAGCCATAACTTTTTTATTTTTCCGTCGATATAAACCTATGAGGGCTTGATTTTTGTGGGATGAGTTGTAGTTTTTCGTAGCACCATTTATTGTGCTATATAATGTACTAGGAAATGGGGAAAAAATATTTGTGGGAAAGAAAATGAAAAAAAAAAAGCAAATCCTCCATTAGTTTTTACGGAATTCACTGTGCAATTAAAACAACATGTTAACTTTATTCTGCACGTCAATATGATTACGGCTATACCAAATATATATCGTTTTTTCTATATTTTACTACTTTTACAAGTAAAAACGTAAGTGTAAAAGATTACATTTATTTTGTGTCGTCAAATTCTGAGAGCCATAACTTTTTTATTTTTAATAAATTAAGTGGTATGAGGGCTTATTTTTTGCGGGATAAGCTGTAGTTTTTATTGATACCATTTTGGCGTACATGCAATGTTTTGATCACTTTTTATTTCATTTTTCGTGGGAGATGAGGTGACCAAAAAAAAGCGATTCTGGCATTTACATTTTTTATTTACGGCGTACACCGTGCGGGTTAAATAATGATATATTGTAATAGTTCTGACTATTACGGATGCGGCGATACAAATTATGTTTATTTTTTTTTTTTTTTTACTATGCTCTAGGGGGGAAATGGGAAAAGGGACTTTGAACTTGAATTTTTTTTTCCGTTTTTTTCATAGGGGACTTCAACCAGCGATCGTTAGATCGCATGCACTATATACTGCAATACTAATGTATTGCAGTATATCGTGATTCTGACAGGCTTCTATTAAGTAAGAAAAAAAAATCATTGCATTTCCAGCAAAATATAAATGAAAGTCACTATCATATACAGTCTGTATCCAACAATGGTGCCAAAAGAAAGTACAACTGATCCTGCAAATGGCCTCATACAACTATGTTGACCTAAAATTTAAAACGTTCGACTGCTGGAATGCCAAGCGGCAAAAATAAAAAAATGTATTTTGTCCTTGGTCGAAAAATGGCCCAGTGTTTATGGGGTTAAAACATGCCCTACCAATCATAAATACTATTTATTTGCTAAAGTTTTAAAGGAGACAATTCCTTTTTTGTTAGGAGTGTCAACAAACAATACGGTTGATCAGATGTAGTCTTTGAGGGGAACGTAGCAGCAAGCATTCAATTTGCATAAAGCACCCCCAAAAAGGAAATTATGCATTACACAGTTCTCATTAAAATAAAGATTTCAGTAATGTCATTTATCATCAGTATTATTATTATTATTATTATTATTATTATTATTATTATTATTATTTTAATTAACACTTAATTAATTCTTTGGCAAGATTTAATACACTACTACATTCAATGTACGGCATCACAATATGGTGCGGGCTCAGAAGCTTAGCCACACCATAAGCTGCAAGTGTCGGCTGTTTCACCCCTGGATGCTGCGGTCAATAAAGACCACGTCATCTGAACGCCCACCCTCTATCTCCGTAAACCCCCCTGCCTTGGCAGCCGGAGCCCCATTGAAAGCCAACAGGTCTGCCTTCTGTGATCTATTATTAAGCCTTGCAGGAGGCAAGGCTTAATAGTAGAGCACAGATGAAGGCAACATACTGCATTACAGGCACAGTATAAATACACAACATTGCAGTGTATTGCATGAATGATCCGAAGATTGCATGCCTAAGTCCCCTAGGGGGATTAAAAAAAAAGTTAAAAATGTTTAAAAATGCTAATGTTTTTAAAAATTACATAAAAATAACTAAAGTTCAAAAACCCTTCTTTTCCCATTTCCACCCAAAAAATTTAAGAAATATAAAAAGTAAACATAATTAGTATTGCCACGCCTGTGAATTCATAAACTATTTCTGGTTTTTGGTCACCCCACTTCACCCAAAAAATTTAATAAAACGTGATCAAAAAGTCCCATGTACCCCAAAATGGTACCAGTAATTTAAATAATAAAAACGACATCTCACCCTGCATAAAACAAGCCCTCACATTATTCAATCGACAGGAAAAATATAAAAGTGATGGCTCTCAGAATATGGCAACACAAAAAAATTTTTTTTAACAAATAGTTTCTTCTTTGTAAAAGTAGTAAAACATTAAAAAAAACTACAAATTTGGAACTGCCATAATTATATTGACCCGCAGAATAAAGTTAGCATGTAGTTTTTATTGCACAGTGAATGCCCTAAAAATGAAACCCAAACAACAATGGTGGAATACGGTTTATTTCAATTGAACCCCACGAATAATTTTATTTCAATTTCTCAGTACATTATATGATACATTTAATGATGCCATTAAAAACTATAACTCATCCTGCAAAAAACAAACCCTCATATGGCTATGTCGACGGAAAAATAAAAATGTTACGGCTCTTCGAATGCAACGATAGAAAAACAAAAATAGGAAAAAGAAAATTGTCTGCCTCCAAGGGGTTAATAGTAATAAATTATTATATTCACTTCACAACTCTATGTGTTCATTGCCTTTGAATAAATATTTCTTTGAAACGCATACAATTATTTATTTTCTTATTACTGGGCATATTTAAGTGCATCCAACATTATTGATTTCTTTAACCAGATTTTTTTTTTTTACATACAAACAGCATCAATGACATGAATGAAATGAAAATACTGTGTGATATTTCGATTTATGAAGTGTTTTTCTGTGCTTTATGGTGCCATAATAGCAAAAAATAATTAAATGAAAGACGCTTTCTATTAAAATGGATAACTTTATTTTGTTCTGTTTAGTAGAAAAGGGTAAATTGTAACTAGTTTTTTTTGTATTATTTCATAAATTAATAGCACATTGTATGCTAATGCATTTAACACCAGTAATACGATTTAATACCATTTAGTAATTCAGATTCCCATCTAAGTCAATATCTGCACCATGACTGTCTTAAAGAGTTCGTCCACTACAGGACAATTGATGACCTATCCACCGGATAGGTAATCAGTGTATCTTCAGTGCGGGTCCGACATCTGGACCCCGCACCGATCAGCTGCTTCGGCTCGCTGTGGGCGCCAGATGTCATTGAACGGTATGCAATTTACGGAGACGGAAGCAGTTGGCTCCGTACATTGCATAACGACCGTGCTGACGAACTGCATTCACTTGAAAAGGAGCAGAGCTGCAGTACTGCAGCTCGGACGCTATTATTTGACCGGAGCCATCTGCTCCGGGCACTGGAAGTCCAGTGCCCGGAGGCAGCTGGAGCAGCTGATCGGTGCGGGGTCTGGGTGAAGGACCTGCACCAATCATATACTGAAGACCTATCCATCGGATTCGTCATCAGTAGTCCGGTAGCGGAAAACCCCTTTAACATTTTCCCAACTTCAAACCATTTCAACCTAAATAATGCTTGGAGTGAATTGTCTTCTGTGCATATAATTACGTAATGAGTAGGTGAGTTAGTTGGACCTTTCCAGATGGATTGAAAATCATTGGTAAGTTTGTGGAAAGCATAAGCAATGGTTGTAGAATAAGATAGCAATAGTCATAAAATTCTCCATCACATGTGTCCAATTGCTACACTACTTGGTTGGCCAGGAAAAGTTTCATTCATAATCTGACCTCTTTCCGAGCTGGATTTAAACTTGATGGAGAACTTTGAGACTTACAGAGATAAAATGTTACACATCTTTTATTAGCATCTGAAATATAAAGATCTCAGGCATGGGAGGCTCATTGAATTTATAAAAAAAGAAGTGTGACTATTTTGGCAATTGAACATTTTAAAAGGACTAAGTGTTATGAGATAAAGCAGAACTCTATTATCCCCATTTATTGAAGACCTGTAATCTTAGCAAATGTGAGGACATTATTTACCTCCTTTTTGATCAAATTTGGTTTAGGTGCTTGAATTTTGTAATCATTCTAGTCTACTTGTAATAGAAACCTTGAAAGACCTTGAAAGACAGCTGATTTTACCAGTGGACGCCGCAGCCAGTCATTCCCCCTGAAGATGAATGTAATGCATGGATGGCTCGAGTCTGGCTCAAAAAGGAAGGGTTACAGACAGTCCCAAGCTTCATGAGACAGCCCCTTGCTTGTGGCATCCCTGTACTTATACTAAGTAGCCAAACTAAACAGAGTGTAGCGTCCATGGCCGCGGGCCGTCGGGTTTACTCACCTCCCGATGCCCGAAGCCATGGATCTGTGAGCGCTGGTCCCCATCTCCTTTCTAGGAGACGCCAGCGCTCACTTCCACTCCGTTCGGCTGTGTCCCGTAGGGTGCGCATGCACGCTCGTGCCCGGCCTTAAAGGGCCAGCGCGCGCAAATAGGAGGAAGTCATCATTATCAACTGCCATGATTTCCTGGTCTATAAGAAGGCGCCTGGCCTTCTAATCCTTGCCTGAGCGTTGTTAGTTTTCCCAGTCTGCCTTGCAAATAGTCCCTTAGTGTTTCCCGTTCCTGTTGTGACCGTGCCTTGTTCCCCGTTCCTGTTTCACGTGCTGTTCCTTAGTATCAAGTCGTGCCATGTCCTGTGTCATCTGCCACGTCCGGAGGAATCCACCACGTCCTGTGTCATCTTCCACGTCCGGAGGAATCCACTACGTCCTGTGTCATCTGCCACGTCCGGAGGAATCCGCCACGTCCTGTGTCATCTGCCTCGTCCGGAGGAATCCGCCACATTCTGTGTCATCTGCCACGTCCGGAGGAATCCGCCACGTCTGGCGCAACTTGCGGCTCCTGTATCATCCGCCACATTTGGCGCTATCTGCTGCACCCATCTCCATCTGTGCCAGAGCTGCGGCCACTGTATGGACTATCCAGGTACCCTTGTGCGGGACATTGTATTTCTGGGGTGTCCTGTTGTTTAGCCAGCTGCCTCCCCGCTACGGCGGTACAGCCTAGTGGGTCCACTACCCGCTTTGTGACAGTATGCTCAGGACATGGACCCCGCTGGTCAACCTGAGACTTTGACAACACAAGCCATGCTGGCCGAGATGGAGGATCTCCAGTCACGACAAGAACAGCTCCTCCTGTCGGTGAACGCCATAGCCCATCGGATGCTTGCTCCAACCACAGTCGTCACCGCACCTGTTCCTGCGGCTCCTCCTGCTACACTTCCTGTCTGTACCGGTACCAACCCCCTGTGTTTCTTGCCGCTACCTCCAAGCTATGACGGAGATCCGAGGTCCTGCAGGGGATTTTTGAATCAGTGCCTGATCCATATCAGACTACATGCCAGGTCATTCTGTTCGGATGACGTCAGGATTACCTTCATCATCTCTCTCCTTACTGGAAAAGCCCTGGCATGGGCTAATCCTCTGTGGGAACATCAGGGACCAGAGACCCGGGACTTGCAGTGCTTCTTACGGACCTTCCGCTCGATCTTTGAGGAACCTAGGAGAGTTTCTTCGGCTGCTGCATCCTTGCTGACCCTACATCAGGGAGACCTCTCCCTGGGTGAGTATGCCATCCAGTTCCGTATCCTGGCTGCTGAATTGACCTTGAACAACGAGGCTTTGGTGGCTACATTCTGACAGGGACTGTCTTCAGGGATCAAGGACGAGCTGGCTGCTCGCGATCTGCCATCTCCCTGGACGATCTTATCCTACTCGCCTCCCGGGTTGACATGAGGATCTGGGAGCGTTCCCAAGAGGTTCTCTGGGAGAAAGAACTTCCCCGCCTGTATTCTACTTTCCAGCAATCCTCCCCAGTCATCCCACCAGAGGATCCGATGCAGAGTAATTATGTCAAATTGTCTACCCAGGAGAAACAACGCAGACGCACTTCTGGACTTTGTCTGTATTGCGGCCTCAGAGGTCATGTTGTGCGTCTGTGTCCCCAGAGGCCAGAGAGACCCCATTGCCTAGGATTGGTTGGAGAGACAACCCTAGGTGGAACGAGACCTAACAGAGCATTCTATTCCAAATTGACTATTCGTGTGACCCTAGTATCCAGCGACAGGACTCATCAAGTTTCTGCCTATCTTGACTCTGGCTCTGCTGCTAACTTCATCCAGAAAGAGCTAGTGGATCATCTTCAGTTGCCCACAGTTCCCCTAGAGACGTATTTGGCTGTTGCCTCAGTTAATGGACTGCCTCTGCCTGATCCCATCGTTTCTAAAACCAAGCCGTTGAAGCTCCAAGTTGGAGTCCTGCATTTTGAATTAATTTCTTTCCTTGTTTTGCCCAAGGCCATCAATCCTGTTCTGCTGGGCCTGCCTTGGCTTCGACTACATGCCCCAGTCCTGGACTGGAATTCCGGAGAGGTTCTCCAATGGGGCTCCAACTGCCATGGACATTGTCTGTTGCAGATCCATCCTGTCAAGCCTCCTCTGCCTCAGACGTTGGCGGGACTGCCTCCCCATTTTGCTCAGTATGCAGATGTTTTCAGCAAAAGGGAGGCTGAGACGCTGCCTCCACATTGGACCTATGACTGCCCCATTGAACTGGTTCCTAATGCCTCTCTCCCCCGTGGATGGGTATTTCCTCTCTCCTTGCCTGAGTCTCTTTCCATGTCGGCCTATATCAAGGATAATCTGGAGAGGGGTTTCATACGAAAGTCTTCCTCCCAGGCCGGGGCTGGATTCTTCTTCGTTAAAAAGAAGGACGGATCCTTTCGTCCCTGCATTGACTACCGGGGCCTCAACCTGATCACAGTGAAGAACAAATACCCGTTGCCACACATTTCTGAGCTGTTTGATCGCATACGAGGAGGCAAAAAATTTTCTAAGCTAGACCTGCGGGGGGCTTACAATCTAGTCCGCATTCGCCGGGGTGATGAATGGAAGACGGCATTTAACACCTGGGACGGGCACTACGAATACCTAGTGATGCCCTTCGGACTGTGTAACGCTCCCGCAGTGTTTCAGGAGTTTGTTAACGATATCTTTCGGGGTCTACTCTATGTCTGTGTTGTTGCTTATCTCGATAATATTTTGATTTTCTCCCCAGATCCGACGACTCACTGGAGGCATGTCCGTCAGGTTCTACTACGATTGAGGGAGAATCATTTATACGCCAAGTTGGAGAAGTGCGTCTTTGAGAGGAATTCTGTGCCCTTCCTGGGCTACATCATCTCGGATCAAGGCCTCGAGATGGATCCTGAGAAAGTGAAAGCTGTCCTGGAGTGGCCACGTCCTCAAGGCTTAAGGGCCATACAGTGGTTCCTGGGATTCACCAATTTCTACCGGCAGTTTATTTCTAACTTCTCTTCTCTGACGGCTCCCATCTCGACCCTTACCAAGAAGGGTGTGAACGCCAAAGTGTGGACTCCAGAGGCAGAGTCCGCATTTATTAGCCACAAGAAAGTCTTCACTTCAGCCACGATCCTGACGTATCTCGGCAGTTCTCTCTGGAAGTGGACGCTTCCTCTGTTGGTGCAGGTGCACTTCTGTTCCAGAGGAGCTCCAAAGGAAAGGCAGTAGTATGTGGCTACTACTCAAGACTGTTTTCTTCTGCTGAGCGCAATTACTCCTTTGGAGATCGGGAGCTACTGGCCATCAAATTGGCCCTGTAGGAGTGGAGACATCTTCTAGAGGGCGCTGCTCACCCCATCCTGATCTTCGCCGACCACAAGAACCTTACTTACCTTCAGTCTGCACAACGACTGAATCCTCGTCAAGCCAGGTGGTCGCTGTTCTTCACCCATTTTCAGTTTGTGCTCCACTACCGTCCCGCGGACAAAAATGTGAGGGCCGATGCCCTGTCCAGATCATTTGAGACGGAAGACACAGTGGAGTCCCTTCAGACTATCATAGACCCGTCCTGCATTGTCACTGCTAATCCTCTGCAGGTTAGAGACATCCCTCCTGGGAGGACTTTTGGTCGGTTGGCAGAGAGGAGAAGAATTCTCCACTGGGGACACAGTTCTAAACTTGCTGGGCACGCTGCTGTCCGTAAAACACAAGACCTGATTGCTCATCACTTTTGGTGGCCCACGCTACATAAAGATGTTCTGGAGTTTGTCTCTTCTTGCACGATGTGTGCCTCTAACAAAGTGACTCACTCCAAGTCTGCCGGCCTGCTTCAACCTCTGCCTGTACCCAATGCCCCCTGGCAGCACATTGCAATGGACTTCGTCACAGACCTTCCTCTCTCAGCAGGATGCAACACTGTCTGGGTGGTAAACCAGAAAAAGAAACAAGTCACAACCAAGTAATAGAAAAATTACAAACAATCTTTATTAAAGTTGATTAGACACAGAAAAAACACATGACAACTGTACACAGTAAAATGACAAACCCTCGTAGGAAGATGGAATCTGAACATAAAAGCAGCCTGGCCCCCAAGGTGTTAAGCTGGTCACACGATCCCACAAAAAGCTAAAGTGCATAAATCAATATTTTTGGGCAGGTGCTAGGCATAGTACATTTGCACAGATAGATACATAAATAGAATAAATGCAAAGTGCAGTCTTAGGCAAATATGACATATAATGAGCAGTATACCTACACCTACGCAGTAAAGAATAGGCAGGAGATCCGGACCGAGAGGGGAGACCGCTGCTGGACCCGACGCACGTTTCGCTTGTGCTTCGTCAGCGGTTGATGTCCGAATGCCCCACGTAGCCCTAAATAGTCCTTCCTCTCTAGTGGTTTCAGGTGGAGCAACAGCTGTTTCCCATCGGATGGCTAGGTGTTCGGCGGCAGTCACCAATGACAGCCGCCAACACACCCCACCAACTCACGATAGCGTCCTATCGTATGATCCCATAGCTAGAATCCACTCCTCCCGTGCATGCCCCCAGCGGTGTAGCCACGTCAGGCGGGCGGGGAGCAGTGAACTCCCTGCCCGCCCGACGCGGCACCACAGCCCGAGGCAGAGACAGGGAGTGGAGCCGAAAATGAAACCGTACATCGATCCATAGTAACAATGTCTACCCAACCCTGGCCAGAAATCAAAGGATCTCCCACAAGATATTAAAAAGGTGATAAAGTTAAAAGCCATACACGTGCCGTTTACAATCAGCAGCCGAACCCAAGCCTCCTGTTGCTAAGATACAGTCCAGCACGAGAACAGCGGTTGCTGTCCAAGGTGCTGGAGAGCATAACAGCAGTAAAGGCAGAAGTCGCTGTCCAACGTGCTGAAGTACTCAGCACAGCCGTCATACAGAAGTAGCCAAATAGTCAGGGCTGTCGCTGTCCAGAGTGCTGAAGCTAGCTGTAGGAGTCATCAAGCCGCACAGAAGCTGAAACAAAGTGGCAAAATTATAAAGAAGTGCTGTGAAAGTGAACGTAGACAAAAGTGTCCAAAAAAATAAATAAATAAATAAATATATGTAGAAGTGAAAAAAGCATGCAAAATAGTGAAAATCAAAACAAAAGAGGGATGGGAAAGTGAAAGATGTGAAGAAAAATTATTTTAATGATAATGAGAAAAGTAACACAATTATTAATATGCAAGTAATCAGCATACGCACAAGGGAAAATATATGCACTGAATAAACCAACATGTATATGGGCACAGGGACATTAATTAAATCATTACAGACTAATGGCCGCAAGAAAAATAGATACATATAAATTCATAAATCAATATAATAATGAAACAATATATATAAAAATATATAATGGACTAATATATGCCGAAAGTGACAATGTGATAAAGCCCTGATAATAATCGTAATATGAGTGAAAAAATGCTAGGGGCAAAAAAAGCCAAAAGTCAATAAGTGAAATAGGGAAATTAGTGATGAGTGGACAGGGAACAAATAATGTAAATTAATGAGTGTGACAAGATAACTACAACGTAGATAAATTTTGACATATGCATAAACTAATATATGCCGAAAGTGACAAATGTGATAAAAAAAACCTAATGTTGATCATAATACAAGTGAAAAAAACTAAGGGCAAAAAAAAGGCAGACGTCAATAAGTGAATGGGGAAATTAATGGATAATAGACAGGGAGCAAATAATATAAAGTAATGAATGTGACAAAATAACTACACCATAAATAAGTTTTGACGTATGTATGACTCAATACAATTTATTATATCAATCTGTGCAAAGGTTGCCATGAAATGGCGTGAGCCAAGAATAGACACTACTGCCAAAGGGCAGAAGTGTGCAAACCGTGACCATTTGCATCTATCCCCAGATATAAAACTGATAAAAGACTTAAGGATAAATTCAAACAAACCCTTGTATCCATAGCCAAAAATAAGTAAAATAATTAATGGATCAAGAGATAGTAGGTCTAGCTAAACAGAAGGCCCTCCTTGGTCAAATGCAATGTGGCCAAACGGGAGACTCAGAACATCAATGGCCAAAGGTACAATTGCGAGATGTCGATCCAAATTCATAATGGGACCATCACGGGAACTCGAACTGGATCAATGGCTCAATATTGTGTAGTATGGTAATGACCATGCTGCAAAGCAAAAAGATCTTTAAAAGAGTATTTTTTACCAAACGCTATACAGCCATGACAATGATTGGCCTCAAATATAAAGGCCAATAAACACACATGTCTAGAGAGGAAAAAGGGGCATGGAGGAGATGAAGAATGGAAAGCCCACTATACAGAGACATATAAATATGAATAAAAGAATAAAAACAATTAGCAACAAATTAAAAAAAGGGGGATAAAATATTGGTGGACACCAATAAGAGAGTGGAAATAATCAAACCAAGAAAGAAGAATATATACGGCGACCGTACAGGAATGGTACAAAACTGTTATACGTATTGAGACCATGCGGGCATAGGGTTCCCAACCTCATAATCCAAGTGGTTTCTTTCTGTCCCAGAGTTTTCTTCCAGTTCCCTCCTCTTGGACCAATGAGTACACGATCGATAGCTCTCACTTTCAAGAGTGATGCATCACAGTTGTGAAATAACCTAAAATGACGAGGAATCGTATTAAGTAGTGATACATCATCAATTTCCATAGCCGCTTGAATGCTCAGTACGTGTTCACGTATTCTCCTACGGAGTTGTCTGGTTGTCATACCCACATAGATTTTATCGCAGGGACAGATGGCAAAATAAATAACTCCCACGGTAGCACAATCAATGTGGTGGGTGATCTTGATAGGTGGTAGCAACTTGCCCAAAGTGTGGTCCTGATGGAGTATTGGGCAGAACTTTTTCATTATCCCTAGGATTTCCTCAGATTTACAGTTAAAATCGGTAATCATGCGAACCTTATTTTCAGAAGCGGCTTACCGGCCAGACTCCTGTAGCAACATCGTTCTTTGACTGCTTTTAGCCCTATCATAGGCTCGCTGGATAGACCGGTTGCTATACCCCCTTTCTCTGAAACGCTTCTTGAGATCTTGAGCTTGCATTTCAAAAGTGTGTTGGTCTGTACACAACCGTCTTGCTCGTAAATATTGTCCGACAGGGATATTTTTAATAAGGTGTCTAGGATGGGCCGAGGACGCATGTAGTATCGAATTAACTGAGGTCTTCTTTCTGTGTAAATCTGTATGTACAAGTCCCTGATCATCTACTCGAATCTGGTCGGCGAGCTGCTTCTGAAAATAAGGTTCGCATGATTACCGATTTTAACTGTAAATCTGAGGAAATCCTGAGGATAATGAAAAAGTTCTGGCCAATACTCCAACAGGACCACACTTTGGGCAAGTTGCTACCACCTATTCCTTCTATCACGTTTAGGAGAGCCCAAAATCTTAAGGATCTTCTGGTACATAGCTACCACCGGGGTTTACAACCCCGTTATGCCTTTGGATCCAAAGATCCTAAATGGGGGTGCTTCAAATGCGGAGGTTGTGTAGCCTGTCCGAATATCGAACAGGCAACAACATTCTATGATTTTGACCACACGCATGAATTCAAGATCACCCACCACATTGATTGTGCTACCATGGGATTTATTTATTTTGCCATCTGTCCCTGCGATAAAATCTATGTGGGTATGACAACCAGACAACTCCGTAGGAGAATACGTGAACACATACTGAGCATTCAAGCGGCTATGGAAATTGATGATGTATCACTACTTAATACGATTCCTCGTCATTTTAGGTTATTTCACAACTGTGATGCATCACTCTTGAAAGTGAGAGCTATCGATCGTGTACTCATTGGTCCAAGAGGAGGGAACTGGAAGAAAACTCTGAGACAGAAAGAAACCACTTGGTTTATGAGGTTGGGAACCCTATGCCCGCATGGTCTCAATGAGTATAACAATTTTGTACCATTCCTGTAGGGTCGCCATATATATTCTTCTTTCTTGGTTTGATTATTGCCACTCTCTTATTGGTGTCCACCAATATTTTATCCCCGTTTTTTTAATTTGTTTCTTTTTGCTTTGCAGCATGGTCATTACCATACTACACAATATTGAGCCATTGATCAAGTTCGAGTTCCCGTGATGGTCCCATTATGAATTTGGATCGACATCTCACAATTTTACCTTTGGCCAGTGATGCGCTGAGTCTCCCGTTTGGCCACATTGCATTTGACCAAGGAGGGCCTTCTGTTTAGCTAGACCTACTATCTCTTGATCCATTAATTATTTTACTTATTTTTGGCTATGGATACAAGGGTTTGTTTGAATTCATCCTTAAGTCTTATATCAGTTTTATATCTGGGGATAGATGCAAACGGTCACGGTTTGCACACTTCTGCCCTTTGGCAGTAGTGTCTATTCTTGGCTCACGCCATTTCATGGCAACCTTTGCACAGATTGATATAATAAATTGTACTGAGTCATACATACGTCAAAACTTATTTATGGTGTAGTTATTTTGTCACATTCATTACTTTATATTATTTGCTCCCTGTCCACTCATCACTAATTTCCCTATTTCACTTATTGACTTTTGGCTTTTTTTGCCCCTAGCATTTTTTCACTCATATTACGATTATTATCAGGGCTTTATCACATTGTCACTTTCGGCATATATTAGTCCATTATATATTTTTATATATATTGTTTCATTATTATATTGATTTATGAATTTATATGTATCTATTTTTCTTGCGGCCATTAGTCTGTAATGATTTAATTAATGTCCCTGTGCCCATATACATGTTGGTTTATTCAGTGCATATATTTTCCCTTGTGCGTATGCTGATTACTTGCATATTAATAATTGTGTTACTTTTCTCATTATCATTAAAATAATTTTTCTTCACATCTTTCACTTTCCCATCCCTCTTTTGTTTTGATTTTCACTATTTTGCATGCTTTTTTCACTTCTACATATATTTTTTTATTAATTATTTTTATTTTTTGGTCACTTTTGTCTACGTTCACTTTCACAGCACTTCTTTATAATTTCAACACTTTGTTTCAGCTTCTGAGTGGCTTGATGACTCCTACAGCTAGCTTCAGCACTCTGGACAGCGACAGCCCTGACTATTTGGCTACTTCTGTATGACGGCTGTGCTGAGTACTTCAGCACGTTGGACAGCGACTTCTGCCTTTACTGCTGTTATGCTCTCCAGCACCTTGGACAGCAACCGCTGTTCTCGTGCTGGACTGTTGCTTAGCAACAGGAGGCTTGGGTTCGGCTGCTGATTGTAAACGGCACGTGTATGGCTTTTAACTTTATCACCTTTTTAATATCTTGTGGGAGATCCTTTGATTTCTGGCCAGGGTTGGGTAGACATTGTTACTATGGATCGATGTACGGTTTCATTTTCGGCTCCACTCCCTGTCTCTGCCTCAGGCTGTGGTGCCGCGTTGGGCGGGCGGGGAGTTCACTGCTCCCCGCCCGCCTGACGTGGCTACACCGCTGGGGGCATGCACGGGAGGAGGGGATTCTAGCTATGGGATCATACGATAGGACGCTATCGTGGGTTGGTGGGGTGTGTTGGCGGCTGTCATTGGTGACTGCCGCCGAACACCTAGCCACCCGATGGGAAACAGCTGTTGCTCCACCTGAAACCACTAGAGAGGAAGGACTATTTAGGGCTACGTGGGGCATTCGGACATCAACCGCTGACGAAGCACAAGCGAAACGCGCGTCGGGTCCAGCAGCGGTCTCCCCTCTCGGTCCGAATCTCCTGCCTATTCTTTACTGCGTAGGTGTAGGTATATTGCTCATTATATGTCATATTTGCCTAAGACTGCACTTTGCATTTATTCTATTTATGTATCTATCTGTGCAAATGTACTATGCCTAGCACCTGCCCTAAAATATTGATTTATGCACTTTAGCTTTTTGTGGGATCGTGTGACCAGCTTAGCATCTGGGGGGCCAGGCTGCTTTTATGTTCAGATTCCATCTTCCTACGAGGGTTTGTCATTTTACTGTGTACAGTTGTCATGTGTTTTTTCTGTGTCTAATCGACTTTAATAAAGATTGTTTGTAATTTTTCTATTACTTGGTCGTGACTTGTTTCTTTTTCTGGTTTGTTATATTTGTCACTAGGACTACTGGTATCATTTGGGGCATTGTTCGGTTTGCTAAACTGTCTGGGTGGTGGTGGACCGGTTCTCTAAGATGGCTCATTTTATCCCGCTGACCGGCCTACCTCCTGCTCCATGTCTGGCGAGTCCCTTCATTCTACACATCTTTCGCTTGCATGGCTTGCCTCTACACATCGTGTCAGATCGGGGTGTTCAGTTTACCTGTAAGTTATGGAGAGCCCTCTGTAAACTCCTGGATGTGAGTTTGGACTTTTCCTCAGCCTATCACCCCCAGTCCAATGGGCAAGTTGAAAGGATCAACCAGATCATGGAAAATTATCTCTGCCACTTCATCTCTTCACAGCACGAATACTGGGTACAGCTTGTTCCATGGGCCGAGTTTTCATACAACAACTACACAAGTGAGTCTACCACTTCCACTCCGTTTCACATTGTGTACAGTCATCATCCCAGAGTCCCTCTTCCTGTGTCGACTTCATCTCAGGTACCCGCTGCTGACTCTGCATATGGGGACTTCCTGCAATTCTGGCAACAGACCCGGTCCTCTATTTTGCTGGCGGTAGATCGCATGAAGCGAAAGGCAGATACTAGGATTAGAAAGCCGCCTCAGTATCTTCCGGGGACTAAAGTCTGACTGTCCTCTCGGAACATTCGCTTGAGGGTGCATTCATACAAGTTTGCTCTCATGTTCCTTGGTCCTTTCGAGATCCTGCAACAAATCAACCCTGTCTCCTATAAGCTGCGCCTGCCTCCTACCCTCAGAATCCCTAACTCCTTCCATGTATCCCTCCTGAAACCAGTGGTCCTGAACCGCTACAGCAAGACTTCTAGTTCCACAGTTGCTCCCAGCGGTCCTTCTGATGTATTCGAGGTAAAGGAGATCCTGGACTGCAAAAGGGTAGGAGGAAGGACTTTCTATTTGGTAGACTGTAGAGGGGTAGACTGAGGAGAGGTCCTGGGAGCCAGAAGAGAACCTCAGCGCTCCTGCTCTTATTAAAAAGTTCCTCTCTCGCTCTGGCCCCAAGAAGAGGGGGCGTAAGAGGGGGGATACTGTAGCGTCCATACTTACTCACCTCCCGACGCCCGCAGCCATGGATCTGTGAGCTCTGGTCCACATCTCCTTCCTAGGAGACGCCAGCGCTCACTACCGCTCCGTTCGGCTGTGTCCCGCAGGGTGCGCGCGCACGCTCGTGCCCGGCCTTAAAGGGGTGGCCATCCCCACAAATCCTCAACTTGTGCCTTGCAGGACAACCTGGTGGCCTATTTTTTCCTAATTCAAGCTTACCCTACACTGTTCGTTCAGATATTCTAGTGCAGGGGGAGGGGGGTTCAACCATACACCCTTGCCCTGGTCCCCAAAAAGGCTAAGGACCTGATACTTATCAAAGGTTTAAGCAAAGATAAGAAACTTTGTAATATATGTCTCTTTCTCCACTGTTAGAATCCTTTCCTTCTCCTCTCTGCTTTCTTAAATGCTTATTCACCTAGAAATCACTCATAGAATTTGTAAAGCAGAGAGGAGACGGATTCTCATTTTTGACTGATAGGTCAGGTTACAGCTGCCCATAGAAGTCTATGGAGAGGGGAGGAGAAAGCAGAAGCAGGAGAGTAGCTGCTAACAGTGCCCTATACACATCATACAAAGAAGAGCCTGCTCCCCTATCTCTATCTCACATAGACACAGAAGCAGCCGTAGCATAAGGGACATTATACAACCGTAAGGGGCAGTGCAGTTGTGAATCAAGCACTGGGATGACAGAGTAAAACACTTACTAGAATCAGCCGAGTTAATATGTCTCCTGTCTGCTCTTCTATTCTATGAGTAAATTCTTAGTGAGTGAAGGTTTAAGTAGCTGAAAGAGAGGCAAAAAGAAGTCTGATAAATTGAGAGAGAGGCATTTTTCTGTAGTAAGATATATTACAAAGTTTCTTATATTTGCTTGTACTATTTATTATTGGAAAGCTGCTTTATAATCGGAGGTACACTTTAAATATGAAATATTTAAATGCAATCATGCACCATTAATGTTTAGGTGCATCATAGCGGAAGGAAGAAAGCATAACATTTGGTACATACAACAGTTTGGATGTTCTGTTATAAAATACCTAATCAGACCCCATTTACAGAAATCACAGCCTCCAAACATTTACAATTAGCCAGCTTACAATCTTTGCATTTTTGCCTTAGGATTTTTTCCCACTCTTCCTTGCAGAAGGTTTTTAAGTAAGAAATATTCTTGTCATATTGCCTGTACAGCATGTTTTAAGGGCTAGCCATAGAGTTTCAATAATAATAATAATAATAATAATAATAATAATAATAATAATAAGGTCTAGGGATTCTAAAAGCCATTGTAAAACTTTTTAGGTCAAAGCAATTTGCCCATTTTATATATACCTCAAATTTATATATAATATTGTCCAAATCAAAATATTTTTATACCCACCCTTTGCTCAGCATGTGTTATTTTCTTCTAATGCTTTTTCATCTTTTCTACAAATATACCTAGTGAATGTAACCAAATGATTCAATGTGATTTGATCGGATCCACAGCACCTGATTATACCTCTGGCCGCATTGCATACTTGACTTTTGTAAACAGATTGCTGGTAATATTTTTTTTCTGATGATTTTTGCATGCAGATCATGTTTCTACAAGACAAGGCACAATACCACACCAATGGGAGCCACATGTTCCTACAGAACCATGGCAGTTATGTGGGGCTTTTGCTTTGCATGCATTACCAGTTTACAATTGCTACTATAACAGTTAAATCATTTTTATTTGAATTTTAATCAATCCAAGTAAAAGAAACAATCATTTCAATCTGACAACATGCTTATTTTCCAATATTTCCTACCTAGTTCCTCTGCCAAATCCAAAAACCTCCAAACTCCCTCCATTTACTAAAATAGAAGCAACCGGATCTCTGTTCAGTAAACCTATCCATTTAATAAAACAGGGTCCAAATTTAAAATGTTTTCACAGCTTTGAAAAGGAATGGTCCGATATGCAGTCAAGCACTTTTGTTACATTAATCAAAAAGAGTGCAGTTTGACCCATATTATCAGGCTTCAGTTGCATATTCAAAAGCAACCTTCTAATATTTGTTGCCGTTGTTTTAAGAGGCTTGAAGCCAGTTTAATCTTGTTTATTTCACCTTTGACTATTGTCAGACGAGCTGCCAAAAACAAGAAATCGGTCTGAAATAATCCATTTTAACCGGTAATTCCACGGTCTTTGGAGTAAGAATAATGACTGATTATTTCATTGATGGTGGAAGATCTTTGAGTTCCAGGGCCTCAATAAGAACCTTCAGAAGAAAAGGGATCAGAATGCTATTTTATTTTGCATAAAGCTCTGTTGGCAATCCGTCCATACCCATAGCTTTATTCTTTGGTGCAAATGTCCTTGTCCCCTGTTATCTCATAACCTAACTCAGTTATCTCGGAAACACGAAGGGCATCCACTGCAGCTTTAATATTCTATGCTCACCATTTTTCTGACCTTACACTTTCAAAACACTGGCCACATGAAGGAATAAAACTTTTTTCGTAACAATTTCTTTCATTGTGTTTGTATATTTGTCTAAACCCATCATCCCGTCCTGATAATTAGCCTCTGAGGAATAGATCTCAGAGGAATTAGCCTCTGAGGAACACTTGGTACTATAACAATGGTCACAAAGATCTTTAACAATTCTTCTTGACATTTCTGACAGTAGAAATTGCAAGCAGTAAGCATTTAGATATATTTTGGTGTTCCTCTCCTGCTTTGTCTCCCAACTTTTTCCAATCCAAATTTGCTCATTCACATTAAATGCAATGGGAACAAAAAATTGCTGCAAAACTGAGATGGATAGTTAAAAAAAATAAAAAAAATGCAAAACATGAATGAGATTTTTGAGAATCTTATTCACATTTATGTACCATATGGACAAAAGAGACAACACATCCAGTATGAAAATGACTGCCTTTTGGGTTTATGGAATGTTCATACTACTTGCGATTTGTGGGTCCCCAAAAATGTAATGACAAAACAATTTCAAAAGCCACTAAGGTACAAGGCAGTTTATGCCAAAAATCTATGCCAATTGGCTCCAGTGGTGTTGCACCCATATTTCCACATAGTATCATATTAGCTACACATTAATATATACAGCATATTACACACTAAAATGTTTATCGCTGTGATATATGATGGGCACAAATGCTATACGTATGAATATGCAAGAAAAAATACAGTTTTGCGGTTAAGCAAAAAGAAGTGCCTTTATTACCAGCCAAGCTATAATGATATGTGTAGGTTAAAACATAACTTTTATTGATTAGGGTTAAATATAGTTAGGACACACAAAAATGGATATAAAATTTAACCAAAGTTCACTGACAGTTGTGAATTTTGCATCAGTCAGATGCAATCAGTATATGATATAATCAGTCTATGTATGTGTCACCTACGGCGTCTGCAGAACGCCGGGCGACACAGATGAGTAGCGTCTGTATCTATGTCAGTGAAAACTCTGAAGTTTAAAAATTAATGACGAAGCCCCCCCGACATGTTTCGCTGCATCCGCAGCGTCTTCAGGGGTAAATGGGGCAACTGAACGGCGCGTGGAGGGTCCGTCCCTCTTAAGACCTCGGGCCGCCATAACAGTGGGCGTAATAGATAACGGACCAATCAGAAGGGTTGGTACTATCCAGTCATGAAACGCATGACGACCGGCTTGGTCAGCCATACAGAGACTAGAAGAGAAAGTGCCAATCACGCAGGAGCGGGGGCGCCTGCGCGGTCGGGATTGAACTGCGGTACGGTGAAATTAAACTAAGTGTGAGAGGGCAAGGACTGCGCATGTCACCACACTTAGAGAATCAAAGGTGAAAAAAGAGAAAGAGTGAGTAAATATTATCGGCAGCAAACTTAAGAAAAACTGTATAGTGATGTGTGTTAACAGTATCTATGTACAATATATGGAAGAGACCATATAATAGTTTATAATAGTTTCATCTCTGCGACCAAAGTCACGCATGACACCATCCTTCTCCCAATATGGTCACATAGACATTTTTGTTAAGATGGTCAGTGCAGACTTACACAAATTAAAATTTAATAAATCTAAAGTCCTTGGCAATCTTAATAAGATGGAGCAGGCCGCTTTGTCTGAACTTAATAAGAATGAATCCATTATCATCAAGCCATCGGACAAAGGGGGCAATATTGTCATCTTGGACAGGGTAGACTATACAAACATGGTTCATAAACTTTTGGACGATAGATCTACCTATATCATCCTCAAGAAGAACCCCACTGAAGTCTTTCTTAAAGAATTACATTCTGTGTTAACTCAAGCGCAATCTCAAGATCTTATCACTATGGATGAGTTCAAAAGGATGTATGATGCCAACCCTACTCTGTCCACTTTTTATGCCTTACCTAAGGTACACAAAATAACTCGTCCTATACCAGGTAGACCCATTGTCTCGGGCAACGACAATCTTACGCAGGGGATCAGTTCATATGTTGATGAGATGCTTGCACCCTTTGTCTCTACCTTACCCTCCTATCTTAGAGACACAAAGGACGCTGTCACCAGGATCCAGGGAATTTCAGTTACACCTTCCACTCTAATAGCCAGCATTGACGTTGAATCTCTATATACAAATATTAGACATGATTTGGGTTTAATTGCTGTCCAACACTTTTTGAACACCAAGGGAATTCAGTTTAAAGCACATAATGCACTTATTATTTCTTTACTCCAATTTCTTCTATCTCACAATTATTTCATTTTTGATGGTAAATTTTATCAGCAAATAAAAGGTACGGCCATGGGCACAGTATGTGCACCCACGTACGCCAACCTTTTCCTAGGGTGGTGGGAAGATACTTATGTTTTCACTGAGGACTTGTCTCGTTTTACCTGTCACATTTCATTTTGGGGCAGGTACATTGATGACATTCTTATATTTTGGGATGGGGATAAAGCACTCTTTTTTGATTTCATGGAGATTCTTAACGTCAATGACATAGGCATGAAATTTACATCTGAAATACATGAACAAGAGATTAATTTTCTCGACCTTAGGATTTCCCTTGATCCTGGTGGCAGTGTCCATACTGATATTTACCGTAAGACCACCGCCACTAATAACTTTCTTCACTGGGAAAGCTACCATCCTCCAGCCCTTAAAAGGGGCATACCGATAGGACAGTACCTCAGAGCGAAGCGAAATTGCTCTGAGGAGGTATCATTTCAATCTGAATGTGATGAGCTTTATCACAAATTTCGTGCGAGGGGATATCCCAAGAAGTTTTTACATAGGGCGTACGCTAGGGCTCGAGCGACCACTAGGGAGGAGCTACTCTATGGAGGGAGGAAAGAAAAAGATATCTCTACATCCACCATTAGATGCATAGGAAATTTGATGTGGGTTCCCCACAGGTCTTCAGGATACTCCAAAAACATTGGCCGATCCTTCAGGCTGATCCTGATCTTGCTAATGTTATCTCGAACACACCCAATATTACGTTTCGTAGGGGTAAAAATCTAAGAGAGTACCTTGTGCACAGTCACTATTCCAAACCATCTATTCCGAAAAATACTTGGCTTCCTCCCCCCATCAAAGGGTCTCATCCCTGTGGCAGATGCTCGTTCTGCCCCCTAATGCCAACCACTAAGTCCTTCATTAATCCTGTTGATGGTAAATCTTATACCATCAAACAATTCATCAACTGCCAAAGCAGTGGTGTTGTTTATGCGATACAATGCCCTTGTCCCAAATTGTACATAGGTAAAACCAAACAGCAACTACGTAGACGGATCTCAAAACATCTCAGCACAGTTGTCATTGGTGAGGACACTCCACTCTCCAGACACATCAGATCCATACATAATGGAAATACTAAGAACCTTCAAATTTGGGGAATTACCCAATTACAATTGGGACCTAGAGCTGGTAACTTGGATAAGAAATTACTTCAAGAAGAAGCCCGATGGATTCACAGGTTGAGCTCATTGAGCCCCCTTGGTCTAAATGAAGGCTTTAATTATACAGCTTTTCTCTGATAAGCTCTATATTCTCAATCTAACCCTTACCTTTTTTCTTCTCTTTATTTTTCCCCCTTTGTTTTGGGAAAATTCCCCTCTGATCGCCATTTATATACATTTCTGTAAATCTGTGACTCTACAGTTAATGATTATTGATATTTATGAATTAATACTCAGACAATATGGACACTACTCCAGAATTTTTATTAATACGGCGTATCCTATATGCTACTCTAGCCTTATGGATTATTTACAATGTCCGTCTTCTCAATCTTTGTTACTATTACTCCTATATCTATAATGTTCTCTTGTCCATGCCATTAATAACTTTATTAGACTTTTTCTTTTTGAGGACCTTATATTCACAATGTAGGATATCTATCCCTATACCTCTCCTTTATTAATTAATACAATCCTTATAATATAACTTTTTTTCACATTAGTCAATTTCACTCATTAGCATCACATTTTATTTTTACATTCATTATCATTTTTCTCAGCATTACATTACAATATATTCCCCCCTCACCCCCCACCCCCCCCCCTCCCTTTTCCCCCCTTTTTTCCCCCCTCATTCACTATACTTTATTTTTTTTTTTTTTTTTTTTTTTTTTTTTTTTTTTTTTTTCACATTCCTATATCTATTGGAAGTGACCTAATATACACCCTTATTATAATTGAGCTTTTCTTTTATTATCTCAACATTATTATTATATTTAGCATCATCCTAAACTATTATATGGTCTCTTCCATATATTGTACATAGATACTGTTAACACACATCACTATACAGTTTTTCTTAAGTTTGCTGCCGATAATATTTACTCACTCTTTCTCTTTTTTCACCTTTGATTCTCTAAGTGTGGTGACATGCGCAGTCCTTGCCCTCTCACACTTAGTTTAATTTCACCGTACCGCAGTTCAATCCCGACCGCGCAGGCGCCCCCGCTCCTGCGTGATTGGCACTTTCTCTTCTAGTCTCTGTATGGCTGACCAAGCCGGTCGTCATGCGTTTCATGACTGGATAGTACCAACCCTTCTGATTGGTCCGTTATCTATTACGCCCACTGTTATGGCGGCCCGAGGTCTTAAGAGGGACGGACCCTCCACGCGCCGTTCAGTTGCCCCATTTACCCCTGAAGACGCTGCGGATGCAGCGAAACATGTCGGGGGGGCTTCGTCATTAATTTTTAAACTTCAGAGTTTTCACTGACATAGATACAGACGCTACTCATCTGTGTCGCCCGGCGTTCTGCAGACGCCGTAGGTGACACATACATAGACTGATTATATCATATACTGATTGCATCTGACTGATGCAAAATTCACAACTGTCAGTGAACTTTGGATTAAATTTTATATCCATTTTTGTGTGTCCTAACTATATTTAACCCTAATCAATAAAAGTTATGTTTTAACCTACACATATCATTATAGCTTGACTGGTAATAAAGGCACTTCTTTTTGCTTAACCGCAAAACTGTATTTTTTCTTGCTATTTCAATGCCCGCCAGCCTGCTGGGTCTTCTCCTACATATTACTTGTTATACGTATGAATATCACTCCGTCCGAACAACTTTTTTGTTCCTGTTTGCAAAAGGGGACATGGCCTTTGCCTGACTTAACATTCTCCGCCACTTTTCTCCGTAGAAATAACTCTAGGTTTGCATTATAGTGGGGAATATAGCACAACATAGACTAACTTTTATAAATGTGCCCCACTGTGTACTTGGTGAAGTTCTTGCTGTTGCTAGAAGTCCAGAGTGGTGACATTTTACCTTGCTCGGTGGTAGGTCTCTTTCACACGGCAGTATTTTGGCCAATATTTTGCATCAGTATTTGTAAGCCAAAACCAGGAGTGGAACATAAATAGAGAAAAAGTATAATCAAAAGATTTGTAACTCTTCAGGAGAATAAGGAGAAGAATAACCAGCACTACTCCACACACAATTTGCGTGCCAAATCTAGGCAAATGGGGATGTGGCTCACATGAAACGACAAGGATGGTGCACAACTCTCTCTGTTTTGGCTTGCTAAACAAGTGGTTTGTATATCAAGTGGAGTTACAAAACCGGATTGACTTGCTGTGTTCTTGTGTGACATAAACTTCTGTCCTGCTGTGCAGCTGACTAAGGGGAGGGGTTAACTGCTCCCAGGTGGTATAAATTGGCCCTCAGGACTCTGTAGAGCCAGCTCTGTTTTGGGTTGCTAAACAAGTGGTTTGTATATCAAGTGGCGTTACAAAACCGGAGTTAAAAAGAGGAGTTAAAGCCCCTGTAAGTACTCTTCCTTTCTTTTACTTTAACAATTGTTCACTGTTTTTTTGTAACTGGGATAATGGATAGCAAGATTGGAGGTTTTCTTCAGTGCACAGTTTGCCATATGTATGCACGACTGGAGCCGAGTTCCAGAGTGAATACCTCTGTGGCAGATGTTAGCATGTTGTTCGCCTGGAAGCTCGCATTAGAGATCTGGATGAGCAAAATGCAACACTGAGGGCAATAGACAATCTTGAGCGTAGCATGCTGCTGACTGAATAAGCAGTTATTGGGGTAGAACTGGAGGGTGAAGACATGAGTCAGCAGGATCAGGCAAGTAGCTGGGTTAATGTAGTTAGGGGCAGTAGAAAGGGGTAAAAGAAAAGGTAGGCCAATCCTGTTTCTGATATTCCAAGCAAAATTGCCAAGTTGGGTGATGATGCGAGGTTGTCGGTTTCAGAAATGGCAGCCCCAGTGGATACTGATCTCCCTAACAGCCAGGAGAACAGCCCAGCTAGTAGTTGGCGGGATGGAAATGCAGGTAAGGCAAGACAATTGGTAGTTGTAGGGGATTCTATTATCAGGAAGACGGATAGAATAATTTGTCGCCAAGACCGCCTCAACCGAATGGTTTGCTGTCTCCCTGGTGCCAGGGTTCGGCATGTGGTGGAACGGGTGGATAAATTACTGGGAGGGGCTGGTGATGATCCAGCTGTCGTGGTCCATGTAGGTACCAAAGACAGAATAAATGGTAGGTGGAGGAGCCTTAAGAATAATTTTAAAGAACTAGGCTACAAGCTGAAGGGAAGGACCTCCAAGGTTGTATTCTCAGGAATACTGCGCCTGTGCCATGCGCATCACAGGAAAGACAGCGGGAGCTCAGGGAGTTAAATGCATGGCTTAAGTCTTGGTGTAGAGGAGAAGGCTTTGGGTTCCTAGAGCACTGGGCTGACTTTTCATTGGGGTACAAACTGTATTCTGCAGATAATTTGCACCTAAATGGAAGGGGGTCCGCTGTGCTGGGGGAGAGAACTCCAGCTGGGGTGGCAGAGTATTTAAACTAGGTGTAATGATAGGGGTAGGGAAACGGACAAGTGAGCCCTAATCTACCCGCCACTCTGTCCCTGCCTACTTGCAACGACCCGCCCTAGGCGACGGGGTACAACTGGGCGACGGTCCCTACGCTCAGTAAGTGCACGAGACAAACAGACAAGGGTACACAAAGCTAAGGGAAATGGGGCAGTTGCCCACGGCAACACGGTGAGCAACAAGAGAGGTGAACGAGCCGAGTCAAACCAGGAGTGTACGAGGTACCAAACGCAGAGCAGGAGAGTAGTCAGTAAGCCAGGGTCAGTATGGAGCAGGATCAAATAGTCAGGAGCTGTAGCTGGGCCAGGAAACCACACGAGAAGAATCACAAGCACTGGAGGAACAGGAAAGGCAGGTATAAATAGACAGAGGGCGGGAGCTAGCTCCGTCTGGCCAGGCTGCGATAGGCTCTCCCACTCCTAAGCCTGCCAGCCGGAGTGGTGGAAGCTGGAGTCAGTCTCAGAGACATAGACTCAGGTGCCGACTGATTACCTATGGGCGTTAACCCCACTGTGCCTGGCAGATCCTTTACACTAGGGCATAGGAGGGAGGTCAATGTAGAAAATAAAGGGGTAGACAGGTTAGAGAAGGTTCAGACTATATTAGTGGGGGGAGAAACAGACTGTGGGGAGAGGACTAGACAACAGGATAGGGAGTTCCTTTTGTTACAAAACAGCAATGAAAATGAAAATAAAAATGCCCAAATAATGTAAAATAATCACATTTCTGATCATGAAAGTGAAAAACTGAAAGGCAAGTTAAAGCGTATGTTCACAAATGCCAGAAGTCGAGCAAGAAAAATGGGGAAGCTGGAGGCCTTGATACTGGAAGAAAATATATATATAGTTGGTGTTGCTGAAACATGGCTAGACTCTTCAAATGACTGGGCTTTAAATCTACAGGGTTTTACACTTTTTTGGAAAGACAGGACAAATAGGAAAGGCGGTGGTGTATGTCTGTAGGGGAGAAGTGATATGAAGGCAAGTGTGAAAGAGACAATAGAGGGTGAGGATTGTGAGGAGGTTGAAACCACAAAAGCACCATACACTGTGTCCCTGATTATAATAGCACCATACACTGTGTCACTGATTATAATAGCGCCATACACTGTGTCCCTGATTATAATAGAACCATACTTTGTGTCCCTGATTATAATAGCGCCATACACTGTGTCCCTGATTATAATAGTACAATACACTGTGTCCCACACACACACAGTGCTCCCTATAGATAGTGGCCCACATACAGCCCCCTGTAGATAGTGCCCCACATATAGCCCCATGTAGATAGTGCTCTACATATAGCCCCCTGTAGATAGTGCTCTACATATAGCCCCCCTGTAGATAGTGCTCTACATATAGCCACCCCCTGTAGATAGTGCTCTACATTTAGCCCCCTGTAGATAGTGCTCCACATATAGCCCCCCTGTAGATAGTGCTCTACATATAGACCCCCTGTAGATAGTGCTCTACCTATAGCCCCCCTGTAGATAGTGCCCCAGATATAGCCCCCTGTAGATAGTGCCCTACATATAGCCCCCTGTATATCCTACATATAGTCTCCACTGTAGATTGTGTTCCACATATAGCCTCCCCTGTAGATTGTGCTCCACATATAGCACCCTCCCCTGTAGATAGTGCCCCACATATAGCCCCCCTGTAGATAAGGCCACTCACACTTTTAAGTGGGAAAAAAAAACAAATTTACATACTCACCTTGATCCTGTTCCTGCGCCGTCCTGTGTCAATGCAGGCCTGCTCTCTTTTGAGCAAGTCTGCTGGGGCTGAACGACGCAAGCGTCTTGCGTCTTTGAAAGGTGCTGATTGGCATGGCAGAATGACTTGCCCGGTCAATCAGCACCTTTCAACAGCGGAATCGGCGCAATGACGTCATCGCGCCACTAGCATAGTTGAATGGCGCTGATTGGTGGGGCAAGTCATTCTGCCCTGCCAATCAGCCTCATTGAATGGTCAGGCACAGGACTTGCTTGCCCGGCCATACAGTGCATATGCATGTAATTGTATCTGCGTCCTATAGACGCAGGCAGTGTTCCCTATAAGGTTTGTGGTCCCACCGCTTACTCATTTTTAAAGCCCGCACACTATCATGGGCGGCTGGGGGATGCAGTGGCGTCGCTAGAACCGGAGGGGGCCCCGGTGCTAGCGACAGCCACATTCATTTGGATCTTCATTCTCAGGACGCAAATACAAATGAATACTATAGGCTGCAGCCCTAACGTGGCCTATAAGTCACTGGGAAGACTCCCTGCACAGGCCAGCGTAATGACGTCACTGCATCATGCTGGTCTGCGCATGCGTCCCACCCTCAAAGCTTTGTAGCGCTCCGTCAGTCGCGGGAATGGGGCAAGGTAAGTAGATATAATGGTTTTTTTTTTGGGGGGGGATATGTGGCAGTATACACAGGGGGGATTGGATTTACACAGGGGGGGAGCTGTGTGACACTATATACAAGAGAGGGGGACTGTGTGGCAGTATATACAAGGGGGGCCGTTTGGCTGTGTGGCGGTATCTACAGGGGGGTGGCACTATCTGCAAGGGGCTGTGTATGGCGCTATCTACAGGGGGGTTGACATTATCTACAGAGGGCTATGTGTGGCACTATCTACAGGTGGATGTGTGTGATGCTATCTACAGGGGGCTGTGTGTGATGCTGTCTACAGGGGGTTGTGTGTGATGCAGTCTACAGGGAGCTGTGTGGCGCTAACTACCGGGGGCTGTGTTTACTATCTACAGAGGTGTGTGTGGCTCTATCTACAGAGGGGGCTGTGGGCTGCTATCTACAGGGGGCTGTGTGGCACTATCTACAGGGGCGGTGTGGTGCTATCAACTGGGGGAGGGGTGTGACGCTATCTACAGGGTGTGTGTGGCACTATGTACAGAGGTGTGTGTGGCTCTATCTACAGGGGGGCTGTGTAGTGCTATCTACAGGGGGCTGTGTGGCACTATCTACAGGGGCGGTGTGGTGCTATCAACAGTGGGGAGGGGTGTGATGCTATCTACAGGGGGTGTGTGGCACTATCTACAGGGGGTGTGTGGCACTATCTACAGTGGGTGTGTTTCACTATCTATAGGGGCTGTGTGTGATGATATCTACAGGGGTCTTTGTGTGGCACTATCTAGAGTGGCTGTGTGTGACACTATCTACAGTGGGCTGTGTGTGGCACTATCTACAGGGGGCTGTGTGTGTTGCTCTTTACAGGGGGCTATGTGTGGTGCAATCTACAGGGGGATGTGTGTGGCACTATCTACAGGGGTATGTGTGTGGCACTATCTACAGGGGGCTGTGTGTGATGCTATCTACAGGTGGTCTGTGTGGCGTTATCTACAGGGGGCTGTGTGGCGCTATCTAAAGGTAAAGCTGTGTGGCGCTATCTACAGGGCGCTGTGTGGCGCTATCTGCAGGGGGCTGTATGTGATGCTGTCTACAGGGGGTATGTGTGTGGTGCTACCTAGAGGGGGATGTGTGTGGCGCTTTCTACAGGGGGATGTGTTGCGCTATCTATAGGGCTGTTTGGTGCTCTCTACATGGAGATGTGGGTGTCGCTTTCTACATGGGGATGTGTGTGGCGCTCTCTACAGGGGGTTGTGTGTGGTGCTCTCCACAGGGGAATGTGTTTGGCGCTATCTATAGTGCTGTGTGTGGTGCTCTCTACATGGGGATGTGTGTGGCGCTTTCTACAGGGGAGTGTGCAGAACTATCTACAGGGGGGCTGTGTGGCGCTATCTACAGGGGGCTGCATGGCACTATCTACAGGGGGTGTGGCACTATCTACAGTGGGTGTGTTTCACTATCTACAGGGGCTGTGTGTGATGCTATCTACAGGGGTCTGTGTGTGGCGCTATCTACAACGGGCTGCGTGTTGCAATATCTACAGGGGGCTGTGTGTGATGCTGTCTACAGGGGTATGTGTGTGGCACTATCTGCAGGGGGCTGTGTGTGGCGCTCCCTACAGGGGAATGTGTGTGACGCTCTCTACAGGGTGATTTGTATGGCGCTCTCTACAGAGGGATGTGTGCGGATCTATCTATAGGGCTGTGTGTGGAACTCTCTACAGCAGGGGCTGTGTATGATGCTATCCACAGGGGCTCTGTGTGGCATTATCTACAGTGGGCTGTGTGGCGCTATCTATAGGTAGGGCTGTGTGGCACTATCTACAGAGGGGCTGTGTGGCGCTATTTGCAGGGGGCTGTGTGTGATGCTGTCTACAGGGGGTGTGTGTGGTGCTGTCTACGGGGGTGTGTGTGTGGTGCTCTCTACAGGGGTATGTGTGTGGCGCTACCTATAGGGGCTGTGTGTGGTGCTCTCTACATGGGGATGTGTGTGGCGCTTTCTACAGGGGTGTGTGCGGAACTATCTACAGGGGGGCTGTGTGGCGCTATCTACAGGGGGCTGCATGGCACTATCTACAGGGGGTGTGGCACTATCTACAGTGGGTGTGTTTCACTATCTACAGGGGCTGTGTGTGATGCTATCTACAGGGGTCTGTGTGTGGCGCTATCTACAACGGGCTGCGTGTTGCACTATCTACAGGGGGCCGTGTGTGATGCTGTCTACAGGGGTATGTGTGTGGCACTATCTGCAGGGGGCTGTGTGTGGCGCTCCCTACAGGGGAATGTGTGTGACGCTCTCTACAGGGTGATTTGTGTGGCGCTCTCTACAGAGGGATGTGTGCGGATCTATCTATAGGGCTGTGTGTGGAACTCTCTACAGGAGGGGCTGTGTATGATGCTATCCACAGGGGCTCTGTGTGGCATTATCTACAGGGGGCTGTGTGGCGCTATCTATAGGTAGGGCTGTGTGGCACTATCTACAGGGGGCTGTGTGTGGCGCTATATACAGAGGGGCTGTGTGGCGCTATTTGCAGGGGGCTGTGTGTGATGCTGTCTACAGGGGGTGTGTGTGGTGCTGTCTACAGGGGTGTGTGTGTGGTGCTCTCTACAGGGGTATGTGTGTGGCGCTACCTATAGGGGCTGTGTGTGGTGCTCTCTACATGGGGATGTGTGTGGCGCTTTCTACAGGGGTGTGTGCGGAACTATCTACAGGGGGGCTGTGTGGCGCTATCTACAGGGGGCTGCACGGCACTATCTACAGGGGGTGTGGCACTATCTACAGTGGGTGTGTTTCACTATCTACAGGGGCTGTGTGTGGCGCTATCTACAACAGGCTGCGTGTTGCACTATCTACAGGGGGCTGTGTGTGATGCTGTCTACAGGGGTATGTGTGTGGCACTATTTGCAGGGGGCTGTGTGTGATGCTGTCTACAGGGGTGTGTGTGTGGTGCTCTCTACAGGGGTATGTGTGTGGCGCTACCTATAGGGGCATGTGTGTGGCGCTCCCTACCTGGGGATGTGTGTGGCGCTTTCTACAGGAGGATGTGTGTGGCCCTCTCTACAGGGGGATGTGTGTGGTTCTCTCTACAGGGGGATTTGTGTGGCACTTTCTACAGGAGGCTGTGTGTGGCCCTCTCTACAGGAGAATGTGTGTGGCACTCTCTATAGTGGAATGTGTGTGGCGCTATCTATAGAGCTGTGTGTGGCGCTCTCTACAGGGTGGGCTGTGTGTGATGCTATCTACAGGGGGTCTGTGTGGCGCTTTCTACAGGGGGCTGCATGTGGCGCTATCTACAGGGGGATGTGTGTGGCACTGTCTACAGTTGGATGTGTGGGATGCTGACTACAGGGGGGGGAGTGGCACAATCTAAAGTGGGCTGTGTGTGATGCTGTCTACAGGGGTATGTGTGTGGCACTATCTACAGGGGGTTGTGTGTGACACTCTCTACAGGGGGATGTGTGTGGCTCTATCTATAAGGCTGTGTGTGGCAATCTCTACAGGGGGGGCTGTATGTGATGCTGTCTACAGGGGGTGTGTGTGGCACTGTCTACAGGGGTGTGTGTGTGTGGTGCTCTCTACAGGGGTATGTGTGTGGCGCTACCTATAGGGGCATGTGTGTGGTGCTCACCACATGTGGATGTGTGTGGCGCTTTCTACAGGAGAATGTGTGTGGCCCTCTCTACAGGGGGATGTGTGTGGTGCTCTCTACAGTGGAATGTGTGTGGCGCTATCTATAGAGCTGTGTGTGGCGCTCTCTACAGGGTGGGCTGTGTGTGATGCTATCTACAGGGGTCTGTGTGGCGTTTTCTGCAGGGTGCTGTGTGGCGCTACCTATAGGTAGGTTTGTGTGGCGCTGTCTACAGGGGGCTGTGTGTGTCGCTATCTACAGGGGGATGTGTGTGGCACTGTCTACAGTTGGATGTGTGTGATGCTGACTACAGGGTGGGGGGGTGGGGCGCAATCTAAAGTGGGCTGTGTGTGATGCTGTCTACAGGGGTATGTGTGTGGCACTATCTACAGGGGGCTGTGTGTGGCACTCCCTACAGGGGGATGTCTGTGACACTCTCTACAGGGGGATGTGGGTGACACTCTCTACAGGGGGATGTGTGTGGCTCTATCTATAGGGCTGTGTGTGGCACTCTCTACAGGGGGGCTGTGTGTGATGCTATCTACAGGGGCTCTGTGTGGCGTTATCTACAGGGGGCTGTGTGGCACTATCTACAGGGGGCTGTGTGTGGTGCTATCTACAGGGCAGCTGTGTGGCACAATCTGCAGGGGGCTGTGTGTGATGCTGTCTACAGGGGGTGTGTGTGTGGCGCTGTCTACAGGGGTGTGTGGTGCTCTCTACAGGGGTATGTGTGTCGCGCTACCTACGGGGGCATGTGTGTGGCACTCTCTACAGGGGGATGAGTGTGGCGCTATCTATAGGGCTGTGTGTGGAGCCCTCTACATGGGGATGTGTGTGGCGCTTTCTACAGGGGGATGTGTGTGGCGCTCTCTACAGGGGGATGTGTGTGGTGCTCTCTACAGGGGGATGTGTGTGGCGCTCCCTACAGGGGAATGTGTGTGGCACTATCTATGGGGCTGTGTGTGGCGCTCTCTACAGGGTGGACTGTGTGTGATGCTATCTACAGGGGATCAAGTGTGCCGCTTTCTACAGGCGGCGGTGTGGCGCTATCTATAGGTAGGTCTGTGTGGCGCTATCTACAGGGGCTGTGTGTGGCACTATCTACTAGGGGCTGTATGGTGCTATCAACAGGGGTCTGTTTGGCGCTATCTATAGGGACAGTGGCGTAAGAGAGGGATTATTTCATTGATACCTATAATTGGTGTTTATAGCTGTCTATTTTACTTGTATACTTGTAATATCATAGTATGTAAAAAACACTAATTAAAACTAATTTAAAATAAGTTTTCCTATTCTCTTATTTAGTAAACTATATTATCGTTTACTGAGGGTATTACTTTTGGTCATCAGATCGCCCACCATTGATGGAGACTTGCCATGATCCCTAACTGCTCCGCTTAGGAGCTGCCAAGACTTAAAGGGAACATTGAACGCAGGTACAATTAGTGCAGGAGGGGGTAGCGGCAGCTGATTTCAGTGGCGCCGCCGCCCCCTCAGAGAGGCAGCAGAGGAAGCTCATCTCCTCTCTTAGATGGTGAGACCCGGGTCAACAGATTAAGAAACTGACAGACTCCATGGAAGGAAGGCTTATGACTTGTAGTGAAAAAAAGGGTGGCTTTATTGGTCACTGATTATTTTTTGGGAAATGTCAGAAATGTTTATTTGTAAATTTTGAGTTGTTTGTTTATGATTCTCACTTTAACAGAAGAAAATAAGTGATATGGGAAAATTTTCCTTTTTCATTTAGTTACATAATAATTCTGCACACTTATAGTTGCCCAATAATTATGCACACATAGATATTCTCCTAAGAAACACAAAACCTCACTTTTACTTTCTAAGGCTTCGTTCACATCTGCGTCAGGGCTCCGTTCATTTGCACCGGATCCGTCACCATTGAAATCAATGGTGATGCAATCGGAAACCTATGGTTTTGTTTGTTTCAGTCAGGGTTCCGTTCATGGGTTCCCTTGACGGAAAGCTCAGACAGAACCCATGAAGGGAGCCCTTTTTTCTGCACGTAAATTGACCTGTGGTTCATTTTTTTAAATCTGCAGCATGTCAATTTATCTTGTTTTTCCATTTGCGAGTTGTATCTGTCTTATTTTTTAAAATCCGCACCAAAATCCACAGCATAAAAATGCACCTATTTCCACATCAAAATTTAAAAAACGCATTTTACCTGCGGAACTACCTGTGTTTACAAGCAGTTTTGATGCATATTTTCTGCACCAAATTCTGCAACGTATGCTTGTAGTCTTGGGGTCAATGCACACGATGCGTATTACATGTGGTTTTGCCACTCGTATTTGCGTGCTGCAAAACCGCAACGTAATACAGTACCAGCATAGACAATGAGATTCCAGGAAATCTCATGCACACGCTGCGGTATTTTCCCGCACGTAAATTGACCTGCGGTGCAGATTCAAAATCTGCAGCATGTAAATTTATCTTGCGTTTCCGCTTGCGTATTCTATCTGCCTAGTGCAGAGGAAAATTGCACCAAAACACGAAGTATGAAAACGCCGCGATTTACACATCAAAACTTATAAACTGCATATGTCAGTTAGGAACTATTAGGACTTGTCCACATGTAACGGATCTGCTGCATATTTTCTGGCTGGAATTGCAGACGGAAAATACGCAGCGGAATACATTAGCAGCAAAGTGGGTGAGATTAAACAAATGTCAAGCACACGCTGCGCAAAAATTCAGTCCAGAAATTCACCTGCGGTGCGTAATTTTAGTTCCTTAGAATGTCAATTATTGCTGCGGAAAGTGGACTGATTTTCTGCGTTTTTCTGATGTACTCCGGGATTTGCTGTAGAAACGCTGCAGAATTTCTTATAGGGTGTGGAAATGACATCACAGGTAGAAGAAATATCACCATCACACAGCCTTTGAAAAAAAACGCACCAAAAAGACACACCGAAAATTTTCCGCAGTAAAAAACACATGAAATGGTGTGGATTTTCCACACCGGATTGTCCTCTAGGTGATGCGTAAATGCTGCAGAAATTTTCTGCAGCAAATCCGTCACGTGTGGACAAGCCCTTAGGGTAAAATCCGACATAGCGTTAATACTGCAGATTTTCCGCAATTGGATTTAGTTGCGGAAAAAATCTGCAGCATAATACAGTAGCAGCAGTGTGGATGAAATTTGAACAAACCTCAGTCCACATGCTGTATAAATGATAAGCAGAAAAAAACGCTCAGAAATTGACATGTGGTGCGGTTTTTTAATCCGCGGCATGTCAATTGTATTTGTGTAATCGCTGTTTTTTTGTTGCCGGTTTTCCCCATTAAATTTAATGGGGACATAAAACCCACAACAAATAGCAAATGTTGCGATTTTTGCAGCGGATCCGCTGCAAAAATTCCAACTCAGAAGAATTAAAAAAATGATACTTACCCAGAAATCTGTGCTTCTTCGTCTAGGCTGGCCTCTTGCGACAACCAATCACAGGCTGCATCGGTCACCTGGGATGAAACGTCATCTCAGGAGGCCGGGCTGCAGGATGACAGAGGGATGCGCCGCCATAGCTACTGGTAAGGCTGAATCTACAAGGGAAGGATACGCTGCATAAAAGCAGGCAGCGTATCCATCCTGTGCACCGCAGGGAATTCCGGGCCAAAAAAAATGCACCAAACTGTGGTGCAGTTTTTCACCCAGAATGTCCGCTGCAGAAAACTGGTAGCAGGCCGGCCTCCTGGGATGACGTTAAATCCTAGGAGACCTTCAGCCTGCGATTGGCTGCAGCGTTGGCCACATGGAATGAAGCGTCACCCAGGAGGCCGGCCTTCTGACGTCACCCAATACGGAAACTAGCTTACAGTGCGGAACATACATTCTGCAGCATGTAGAGTCTGTTGTGGCGAAGCAGCAGATTTAATGTAGATTTTACCCTCTGCTACGCAAAGGCTACATTTTGTGGCAAGTACGCTACAAAACCTGCCATGTCTGAATAAACTGTCAAATATTCAAATTTTGCTGCAGATTAGTTGCTGCAAAATTGAGGCAAAATCTGAAACAGAAAATTTTCACCACATCTGAACGTGCCCTAAGGGTATGTTCAGATGTGCAAGTAAAAACGGCTGAAAATTACAGAGCTGTTTTCAGAGAAAACAGCCTCTGACTTTCAGCAGTTTTTGGAGCTGCTTACCTATTGACACAATGAACAACAGCTCCAAAAACTGCTCAAGAAGTGACATGCTCCTTATTTTTAGGCTTTATTCAGACGAACGGGAATTACGTCCGTGCAACGCGCGTGATTTTCACGCGTGACGCACGGGCCTATATTAGTCTATGGGGCCGTGCAGACATGTGTGTGATTTTTACTCAGCGTGAGTCCGTTGAAAAAAAGTCACGACATGTCCGTTCTTTGGGCGTTTTGCGCGAATCACGCACCCATTGAAGTCACCACGCATGCCGCACGGAAGCACTTCCGTGCGAACTGCGTGATTCGCGCTACAGCAGTGAAAAGGATGAATGAAAACAGAAAAGCACCACGTGCTTTTCTGTTTACAAACATCCAAATGGAGTGTCATAATGATGGTGGCTGAGCGAAAAGCACGCAGCCGCGCATCATATGCTGCTGCCACACGGAGCTGATAAGTGGCTTTTGCGCAGGCAAAAACGCCACGCTCGTGTGAATCCATCCTGCATTTTTTTACGCAACGTTTTTTAAAACGGCGGTGTAAAAAATGCCCCGTCTAAACTATATGCCATTTTTCCCATTGAATTTAATGGGTAGATGTTTGTAGGTGTTTAACTAGCATTTTCTCAGACGTATTTCGGGGTGTTTACAAGCAGAAATATGACTGAAAACTCTGCGTGTGAACATACCCTTAGGGTACGTTCAGCGAATGAAGTAGAGGTGTAGCTGCAATCATCTGAATATGGTTTGTTCTGCAGCAAGCGTAAAATTTGTGATAAAATCTGCAGTGTGTACAGGTGGTCCAGGGTGGATTCACACGCGGCAGATTTTGTTGCAAAAATTTTCTGTGAATGAAAATCAGTTCCATTTATCTGAATAGGGTTGTTTCTGCAGCTGGTGCATGGATTTCTGCACGTTCCGTTCAAATGAATGGAATCAGCCATGTGTAACTGCACTCATAGGCTGCATTCACACATAGCATTTATTTGTGTTTTTGGTTGTGTTTTTTGCTGCTTATTTTGCCTTTTTTTTTTGCCCCAAAACACTGTTGATGTTACTTTGTTGCTACTTACATCTATAGTAAAATACGAGTGAGCCTACCTACACAGCGTTTGAGATTGTGGCGTTTTTGAATAGTTTTTGGGGTCAGTGGCTTTTTTTTTCAAAAAGCAGGATGCTCTAGGTATGGCATTTTTCCTGCAGTTTATTTCCATAGGCTTCCCTGTAGGACATTAAAATCGCCCCCAAAACGCATGTAACAATAAAAACATTAAAAAGGCTTAAAACACGTTGATTACTCATTCTCCGCCAAAAGTCGTAATTTGCGCAAAAAATTCAGACTTTTGCGCCGCTCACGATAATTTTCTAAAAAGTCAGCAGAACTGTGAATAATAGCGCAGTGCAGATTTGACTTTCTGGCACACGGACGGCTAGATATGTGCCTTTTAATAAATTATGTGCATCTTACTCCTGCGTGTTTTAGATTACAACTGGCGTATGAAATGGCAGACTTAATAAATGTGTTTTAAAAAGTTGAACAAAAAATGTTTGCAAAAAGGGGCCTTAACCCTTTTCTGCAAAATGATGTTCCAGGCACGTCATAGTGCGGGGGTTAATGTATAGAGCAGGCTGACGCACAGAGCCCGCTCCATATGCTCCAAATGTCAGCTGTATATTACAGCTGACACCCGGGACTAAAGGCCAGGAACAGAGATCGCGCTGCCCCTGGTCGTTTAACCACTTAAATGCCGCAGACCACTGCATTTAAGCCGTTAGAAAGAGGGTGGCGGCCCCCTCCGACAGTTCATCGGTGCCGATGGTTGTCATGGCAGAGCCCAGGGGCCTAATGAAGGCCCCCAGGACTGCCTTCGGTCTGCCTCTGCTAATCCCTGCCTCAGGCCTCATGCACACGTACGTATTTTTTTCCTCCTATAAATACTAGCGTAAATACGGGTCCTTTGTCAGACGTATTCGACCGGTATTCCAACAGGATTTACGGACCCGTGCCTGTAAATACGGGTCCTGTGTCACCAGTATTCCACCTGTATTTACGGACCCGTTTTCTCTACACTTATCGGCAGCCCCTTCTCTCTATCAGTGCTGGAAAGAGAGAAGGGGCAGCTATTTCGGGCAGAGTTTCCACAGCGATTGAAAGTAAAAGAAGTTCATAAGTACCGTTGTCTTGGTGACGCGTCCCTCTTTTGACACCCAGTCCGACCTCCCTGGATGACGCGGCAGTCCATGTGACCGCTGCAGCCTGTGATTGGCCTGTGATTGGCTGCAGCGGTCACATGGGATGAAACGTCATCCCGGGAGGCCGGACTGGAGGAAGAAGCAGGTAAGTTAACTTTTAATACTATTAACTCCAGCGGTAGTCACTGTCACGGGTGCTGAAAGAGTTACTGCCGATCAGTTAACTCTTTCAGCACCCTGGACAGTGACTATCCCCTGACGTCGCCTAGCAATACTCCCATAATTACGGGTGCACAAATGTAGCCATCCGTAATTATGGGAGCCCCATAGACATGTTCCATATTTTTCAAGCATACGGGAAGGTACCCATGGCCAATAGAAGTCTATGGGCCCGTAATTACAGGCCGTAATTTCGGCTCGTAATTACGGGCGATTTTACGTTCGTGTGCATGAGGCCTCAGGGCTCAGCAGAAGCCAATAAAACTCACAAAATACTGCAATACATTAGTATTGCAGTGTATTGCACCAGCGATCTAACTATCGCTGGTTCCGAACCCCTGGGGGGACTGGTAAAAAGTGTAAAAAAAAAAAGTTAAATAACAGTTTTAGTAGTGAAAAAAAAGTTTAAAAAAAAAATGTAAAGGATCTGCCAGGCACAGCTTCGGGGTTAACTCCCAGAATTAATCAGTCAGCACCTGAATCTACATCCCTGAGACTGACTCCAGCTTCCACCACTCAGGCTGGCAGGCTTAGGAGTGGGAGAGCCTATCGCAACCTGGCCAGACTCAGCTAGCTCCCGCCCTCGGTCTATTTAAGCCTGCCCTTCCTGTCCCTCGGTGCTTGTGATTCTTTTCGTGTGGTTTCCTGGCCCAGCTACAGCTCCTTCTATTTTGATCCTGCTCCATACAGACCCTGGCTTACTGACTACTCTTCTGCTCTTCGTTTGGTACCTCGCACACTCCTGGCTTTACTCGGCTCGTTCACCACTCTGGTTGCTCACGGTGTTGCCGTGGGCAACTGCCCCTTTCCCTTGCTTGTATTCCCTTGTATGTTTGTCGTGTTTGTCGTGCACTTACTGAGCGCAGGGACCGCCGCCCAGTTGTACCCCGTCGCCTAGGGCGGGTCGTCGCAAGTAGGCAGGGACCTCAAGTTGCCCGACCGGTTCTCAGGGGACCGGAGGGCTTTTCTCTCCTTTCGGGAGAGTTGTAGGCTTTAATTTCGTTTAAAGCCTCATTGCTCAGGTTCTGAGAGCCAGCGGGTGGGTATAATTATGTCCCGGCTCCAGGAAGGGCCTTCTCCTTGGCTCCTGACGCCCCTGAACTTTCCTCCGTTGATTGTTTCTTTTCTGCTCTCGGACTTATTTATGACGAGACTGACAGGACTGCCTTTGCCGAGAGTCAGCTGGTGACCTTACGTCAGGTTCACTGAAATGACAACTGAGTAAAAAGATATCTTTAATAGTAACTAGTTTAAAAACAGGGGTAACACACCACTGTGACATAAGCCCCACCGTGAAAATTTTTAAAAAATGTATTAAACAAAGAAAACACTGAGTTATTATGATACCTATATCTCTGTGTATAAACGATAATTGTAGGAAACAGCATATACCCAGAGCACAACAGTAGTACAAGCCCTAATTGTAGCATAGGTGTCCGACAATTACGGATCTCCTAACGCTGGGTTTCACACAATATATTGTCCCCAATGCACACGTTCCTTAAACATTAAACGACCCTACGCGTTTCAGATACTCATCCTCAGGGGTCCGTATCTTAGTAACTCTGGCCTCATCACCAGCGATATTAGTATTCAACAGCGGATATTCCGCTGTGCGTCACGGGAAGATGCACGTATCGATGTCAACGGCATACTCCATAGCAGGCGCTAGGTTACTATAAACGCTAAACTCCACCCATCGTATACGGCGGCAAAACATGAATTGACCAATCACAACACCCTCTCGATTCGTGACACCTGCCCATGTGACCCCCCGCCGTCAGCTGACAGCCAGGGGTCATCATCGGCCGCATCAAGCCGAACGCGCAGGCGCAGTGGAAGCCAAGGACGTGTCGCCCGAACTGCCAAACACGAGGAGGTAAGCGCTAAAAGATAATGTATTGTAGGCATATCCTGCGGCACAGTACATCACCGCAAGTGGGCAACCTCACAAAACAACTCAAAAGAAAAAACACATATGAGGTGGATGAAATTGCCAAAGTCCCTATTCTTTAGAAAAACTGACAAAGCGATCTCTTTGTATGTTGGCTAGTAAGTATAGCCATCTCAAATAAGTAATGCACAAATGCAGATAAACGCTCATCTACCCCGAGGTAAAACACCTATAGGGGGATGGTATCACACATTTTAAATAAAACATGTATAGTTAGTCTGCTCATTTAGACCTAGTGGCTGTATGCATTCCAGTCTATGGATCCACTGCGCTTCCTTCCGTAAGATCAGGTTATCCCAGTCCCCTCCTCTTTTGGGGGGTCTGACAAGCTCAATTGCTTGAAATTTTAACACTGCTGCCTGGCCTTGGTGTTTTGCATGCACGTGCTTAGATATTGGGGTGTCCCTACCATGAATAATATCTCCAACATGCTCCCTAATACGACGACGTAATTGTCGTGCTGTTTTACCCACATAGTTTAGGGGGCATGGGCATGTAATAAGGTACACTACTCCAGCTGTCTTGCAATTGACATAGTCCCGAATATTGTATTGTTTTTGTGTGACAACACTGGTAAAGCTATTCCCTTTTAGAATGAAATCACAGGCTTTACAACCACCGCATCTGAAAGTGCCTGGTATTTGTCTATCCAGCCATGTACCCCTAGGTGAAATGGGGTCAAAACAGCTGTGCATGACTCTGTCCCTTATATTTTTCCCTCTCCGATACGTGACAGAAGGCCTCTGTGTGATCTGGTCTGCTAGATCTATATCAGAACTGAGAATACGCCAATACCTATTCAGTATCTGCATAATGTCATTCTGTTTTGAATCATAGGTGCCTATGAGTCTGGTAACTTGTTCCTCTTTCCGTTTTTTAGGGACCAGAAGACATTGCCTATCTGCATCTCTAGCTCCCTCATAGGCTTTTCTAATGACACTCTCGGGGAAGCCTCTATCCTTCAATCTTGTTTTGAGTTCCTGGGCCTGGCACTCAAAATCACCCATAGAGCTACAGTTCCTACGTACTCTCATAAATTGGCCTTTCGGAATGCCACGTTTGAGGGAATAAGGATGACAGCTATTCCATTGCAAAAAACTATTAGTTGCTGTTTCTTTCCGATGTACCTTTGTGCGGATTGTGCCTCCTTCCGTTTTTGTAATTTTCAAGTCTAGAAAAGACAATTCATTCTCACTGATCTCACATGTAAACCTAAGTCCTACATCATTTTTATTGAGGGCTGCTACAAACCTATGGAACTCATCTGCTGTAGAGTTCCAGAGAATAAGCATGTCATCAATATATCTAATCCATAAACCAACGGATGAAGTCCAATTGACAAATTTGTCACCAAAAACAATTGTCTCCTCCCACCAGCCAAGAAATAAATTAGCATAGGTGGGAGCAGCAGGACTCCCCATTGCAGTACCACATTGCTGATGAAAGATCTTATCTTCAAATATGAATATATTTTTTTCAAGAACAAACTGTAGTAACTGTAAGACAAATTGGTTGTGAGCAGCAAACTGTGTACCTCTTGATCCCAAATAGTACTCGATCGCTTTATAGCCACATTTGTGAGGTATAGATGAATACAAAGCCTCAACATCCAAACTAGCCAGAATTGTATCTTTCTCCAGAGAAATACCATCAATCTGTTTCAAGACATCCATGGTGTCACGTACATATGATGTAAGACTTAAGACAAAGGGACGCAGCACCTGATCAACATAAGTGCTCACATTTTGAGTTAAATTGTTAATGCCTGAAACAATGGGTCTGCCACGTAAGGGGGGATACCCTTTGTGGATTTTGGGCAGGCTATAGAAACACGCCATAACAGGAAATTGTGGGTACAGAAACCCAAACTCTCCTGCACTAATCAAGGATCTGCTCTTTGCATCACTCAGAATGCTCAGCAACTCCTTCTTGAATAGTGCTGTGGGGTTATCCTTTAAAATGGTGTAACAATTATGGTTAAACAAAATGTCCTCACACATTTTTTTATAATCATCCCTACTCATGACCACAATGTTCCCACCTTTATCAGATGCTTTTAAAACGATGTTCTGTTTTTTCTCTAGAGTGGTCAGAGCTAGTCGTTCAGACCAGGACAAATTGTTATCCATGCCCCTACTATCCTGACTAAGATTTTTGATCTCATCTCCCACCATATCCACAAATAAATCCACATTGGTAAAATCTCCTATAGGTGGCAGCTTTCTACTCTTCATTTTTAGGTTGGTAAAGGGACCTATACCTGGAGCTCTTCCAGATTCCTCTAATAACCCCTCCAAGGCTGCAAGGCCTTCCATATCAGACTCTTCCAACCCTAGTTCCATACATTTTTTTCTATTGTGGTGTTTGAAAAATTTGATCCATTTGAGTTTACGAGCAAATAAATTAAGATCTTTTATCCACGAAAAAGAGTCAAATTTAACTGTGGGGACAAAGGAAAGTCCTTTCTCTAATAATGTGTTCTCTGATGCGCTCAAATTGTATTCAGATAGGTTAATGATTTGTAGTCTATCCATATTTTTTCCCTTCATTAATCCTTTTGTCCCCTCAGCATATAGCGGGAAATGGGAGGATTGTTGGCTAAAAAATTATTGCCACTATTAGAAGAGGCTCTACCACGGCCTCTATTTCTACCTCTAGCTCCTCCCCTAAACTTTTGTTTCCCACCGCTACCACCGAAAAATGGGCCCACTCTTTCAGAGTCTGTGGTTTCACTCTCTGATGTGGAAGGGTCAGATTCCCTCGGCCCCCTATTGGTCTGTTGATATTGTTGTTGTTGTGTATGGACAAAATCATACGCTTTTTTCTCCCTAAATTCCTGTAGATCTCTCTGGAATTGGAAGTGTTTGCGTTCCTTAAGATGATTGGTAAATCTCTCTAAAGTTTGTTGAAGGATTTTATCCCGTTTATCAAAACCAGGGGTATCTACCAGGGACTTAGCTGCCTCAATCTCTTTTTTAAGCTCAGCACTAATAAAGTCGAACTGAATTTTTTCCTCCTCTATCAAAATCTGCATAAGCCTAAGTGAACTCCCTGTAATCTCCTGTTCCCATCTTTCTTTTATATTAGCAGTTTTTAATCTTAATGCTGGGACAATGGGGACCCTGAGGCCTCTGGGAACTATCTTATTCTTTAAATAGTTTTCCAGACTCTGGATCTCCCACCAACTTCTCGTATAGTCTTTATGCAATCTATTAAGGTTTTTAAAGGTAGATTTAAGAGACGCACCCTGAACCGTATACACCAGTTCACATTCAGAGAAAACACTTTTAGCCTCACTCATCCACCCTTCTGTGTTTAAATCTGAGAGTGCAAAGGCTGCCATACCCAGATAAAACAAAATTATTGACTGTATAGATTAAATATAGTTTCACTGTATAGTTAGATAGAATCTAATTGTGCTCCCACAATATAAAGAATTTTAATTATAAGGTTCACTGAAATGACAACTGAGTAAAAAGATATCTTTAATAGTAACTAGTTTAAAAACAGGGGTAACACACCACTGTGACATAAGCCCCACCGTGAAAATTTTTAAAAAATGTATTAAACAAAGAAAACACTGAGTTATTATGATACCTATATCTCTGTGTATAAACGATAATTGTAGGAAACAGCATATACCCAGAGCACAACAGTAGTACAAGCCCTAATTGTAGCATAGGTGTCCGACAATTACGGATCTCCTAACGCTGGGTTTCACACAATATATTGTCCCCAATGCACACGTTCCTTAAACATTAAACGACCCTACGCGTTTCAGATACTCATCCTCAGGGGTCCGTATCTTAGTAACTCTGGCCTCATCACCAGCGATATTAGTATTCAACAGCGGATATTCCGCTGTGCGTCACGGGAAGATGCACGTATCGATGTCAACGGCATACTCCATAGCAGGCGCTAGGTTACTATAAACGCTAAACTCCACCCATCGTATACGGCGGCAAAACATGAATTGACCAATCACAACACCCTCTCGATTCGTGACACCTGCCCATGTGACCCCCCGCCGTCAGCTGACAGCCAGGGGTCATCATCGGCCGCATCAAGCCGAACGCGCAGGCGCAGTGGAAGCCAAGGACGTGTCGCCCGAACTGCCAAACACGAGGAGGTAAGCGCTAAAAGATAATGTATTGTAGGCATATCCTGCGGCACAGTACATCACCGCAAGTGGGCAACCTCACAAAACAACTCAAAAGAAAAAACACATATGAGGTGGATGAAATTGCCAAAGTCCCTATTCTTTAGAAAAACTGACAAAGCGATCTCTTTGTATGTTGGCTAGTAAGTATAGCCATCTCAAATAAGTAATGCACAAATGCAGATAAACGCTCATCTACCCCGAGGTAAAACACCTATAGGGGGATGGTATCACACATTTTAAATAAAACATGTATAGTTAGTCTGCTCATTTAGACCTAGTGGCTGTATGCATTCCAGTCTATGGATCCACTGCGCTTCCTTCCGTAAGATCAGGTTATCCCAGTCCCCTCCTCTTTTGGGGGGTCTGACAAGCTCAATTGCTTGAAATTTTAACACTGCTGCCTGGCCTTGGTGTTTTGCATGCACGTGCTTAGATATTGGGGTGTCCCTACCATGAATAATATCTCCAACATGCTCCCTAATACGACGACGTAATTGTCGTGCTGTTTTACCCACATAGTTTAGGGGGCATGGGCATGTAATAAGGTACACTACTCCAGCTGTCTTGCAATTGACATAGTCCCGAATATTGTATTGTTTTTGTGTGACAACACTGGTAAAGCTATTCCCTTTTAGAATGAAATCACAGGCTTTACAACCACCGCATCTGAAAGTGCCTGGTATTTGTCTATCCAGCCATGTACCCCTAGGTGAAATGGGGTCAAAACAGCTGTGCATGACTCTGTCCCTTATATTTTTCCCTCTCCGATACGTGACAGAAGGCCTCTGTGTGATCTGGTCTGCTAGATCTATATCAGAACTGAGAATACGCCAATACCTATTCAGTATCTGCATAATGTCATTCTGTTTTGAATCATAGGTGCCTATGAGTCTGGTAACTTGTTCCTCTTTCCGTTTTTTAGGGACCAGAAGACATTGCCTATCTGCATCTCTAGCTCCCTCATAGGCTTTTCTAATGACACTCTCGGGGAAGCCTCTATCCTTCAATCTTGTTTTGAGTTCCTGGGCCTGGCACTCAAAATCACCCATAGAGCTACAGTTCCTACGTACTCTCATAAATTGGCCTTTCGGAATGCCACGTTTGAGGGAATAAGGATGACAGCTATTCCATTGCAAAAAACTATTAGTTGCTGTTTCTTTCCGATGTACCTTTGTGCGGATTGTGCCTCCTTCCGTTTTTGTAATTTTCAAGTCTAGAAAAGACAATTCATTCTCACTGATCTCACATGTAAACCTAAGTCCTACATCATTTTTATTGAGGGCTGCTACAAACCTATGGAACTCATCTGCTGTAGAGTTCCAGAGAATAAGCACGTCATCAATATATCTAATCCATAAACCAACGGATGAAGTCCAATTGACAAATTTGTCACCAAAAACAATTGTCTCCTCCCACCAGCCAAGAAATAAATTAGCATAGGTGGGAGCAGCAGGACTCCCCATTGCAGTACCACATTGCTGATGAAAGATCTTATCTTCAAATATGAATATATTTTTTTCAAGAACAAACTGTAGTAACTGTAAGACAAATTGGTTGTGAGCAGCAAACTGTGTACCTCTTGATCCCAAATAGTACTCGATCGCTTTATAGCCACATTTGTGAGGTATAGATGAATACAAAGCCTCAACATCCAAACTAGCCAGAATTGTATCTTTCTCCAGAGAAATACCATCAATCTGTTTCAAGACATCCATGGTGTCACGTACATATGATGTAAGACTTAAGACAAAGGGACGCAGCACCTGATCAACATAAGTGCTCACATTTTGAGTTAAATTGTTAATGCCTGAAACAATGGGTCTGCCACGTAAGGGGGGATACCCTTTGTGGATTTTGGGCAGGCTATAGAAACACGCCATAACAGGAAATTGTGGGTACAGAAACCCAAACTCTCCTGCACTAATCAAGGATCTGCTCTTTGCATCACTCAGAATGCTCAGCAACTCCTTCTTGAATAGTGCTGTGGGGTTATCCTTTAAAATGGTGTAACAATTATGGTTAAACAAAATGTCCTCACACATTTTTTTATAATCATCCCTACTCATGACCACAATGTTCCCACCTTTATCAGATGCTTTTAAAACGATGTTCTGTTTTTTCTCTAGAGTGGTCAGAGCTAGTCGTTCAGACCAGGACAAATTGTTATCCATGCCCCTACTATCCTGACTAAGATTTTTGATCTCATCTCCCACCATATCCACAAATAAATCCACATTGGTAAAATCTCCTATAGGTGGCAGCTTTCTACTCTTCATTTTTAGGTTGGTAAAGGGACCTATACCTGGAGCTCTTCCAGATTCCTCTAATAACCCCTCCAAGGCTGCAAGGCCTTCCATATCAGACTCTTCCAACCCTAGTTCCATACATTTTTTTCTATTGTGGTGTTTGAAAAATTTGATCCATTTGAGTTTACGAGCAAATAAATTAAGATCTTTTATCCACGAAAAAGAGTCAAATTTAACTGTGGGGACAAAGGAAAGTCCTTTCTCTAATAATGTGTTCTCTGATGCGCTCAAATTGTATTCAGATAGGTTAATGATTTGTAGTCTATCCATATTTTTTCCCTTCATTAATCCTTTTGTCCCCTCAGCATATAGCGGGAAATGGGAGGATTGTTGGCTAAAAAATTATTGCCACTATTAGAAGAGGCTCTACCACGGCCTCTATTTCTACCTCTAGCTCCTCCCCTAAACTTTTGTTTCCCACCGCTACCACCGAAAAATGGGCCCACTCTTTCAGAGTCTGTGGTTTCACTCTCTGATGTGGAAGGGTCAGATTCCCTCGGCCCCCTATTGGTCTGTTGATATTGTTGTTGTTGTGTATGGACAAAATCATACGCTTTTTTCTCCCTAAATTCCTGTAGATCTCTCTGGAATTGGAAGTGTTTGCGTTCCTTAAGATGATTGGTAAATCTCTCTAAAGTTTGTTGAAGGATTTTATCCCGTTTATCAAAACCAGGGGTATCTACCAGGGACTTAGCTGCCTCAATCTCTTTTTTAAGCTCAGCACTAATAAAGTCGAACTGAATTTTTTCCTCCTCTATCAAAATCTGCATAAGCCTAAGTGAACTCCCTGTAATCTCCTGTTCCCATCTTTCTTTTATATTAGCAGTTTTTAATCTTAATGCTGGGACAATGGGGACCCTGAGGCCTCTGGGAACTATCTTATTCTTTAAATAGTTTTCCAGACTCTGGATCTCCCACCAACTTCTCGTATAGTCTTTATGCAATCTATTAAGGTTTTTAAAGGTAGATTTAAGAGACGCACCCTGAACCGTATACACCAGTTCACATTCAGAGAAAACACTTTTAGCCTCACTCATCCACCCTTCTGTGTTTAAATCTGAGAGTGCAAAGGCTGCCATACCCAGATAAAACAAAATTATTGACTGTATAGATTAAATATAGTTTCACTGTATAGTTAGATAGAATCTAATTGTGCTCCCACAATATAAAGAATTTTAATTATAAGGTTCACTGAAATGACAACTGAGTAAAAAGATATCTTTAATAGTAACTAGTTTAAAAACAGGGGTAACACACCACTGTGACATAAGCCCCACCGTGAAAATTTTTAAAAAATGTATTAAACAAAGAAAACACTGAGTTATTATGATACCTATATCTCTGTGTATAAACGATAATTGTAGGAAACAGCATATACCCAGAGCACAACAGTAGTACAAGCCCTAATTGTAGCATAGGTGTCCGACAATTACGGATCTCCTAACGCTGGGTTTCACACAATATATTGTCCCCAATGCACACGTTCCTTAAACATTAAACGACCCTACGCGTTTCAGATACTCATCCTCAGGGGTCCGTATCTTAGTAACTCTGGCCTCATCACCAGCGATATTAGTATTCAACAGCGGATATTCCGCTGTGCGTCACGGGAAGATGCACGTATCGATGTCAACGGCATACTCCATAGCAGGCGCTAGGTTACTATAAACGCTAAACTCCACCCATCGTATACGGCGGCAAAACATGAATTGACCAATCACAACACCCTCTCGATTCGTGACACCTGCCCATGTGACCCCCCGCCGTCAGCTGACAGCCAGGGGTCATCATCGGCCGCATCAAGCCGAACGCGCAGGCGCAGTGGAAGCCAAGGACGTGTCGCCCGAACTGCCAAACACGAGGAGGTAAGCGCTAAAAGATAATGTATTGTAGGCATATCCTGCGGCACAGTACATCACCGCAAGTGGGCAACCTCACAAAACAACTCAAAAGAAAAAACACATATGAGGTGGATGAAATTGCCAAAGTCCCTATTCTTTAGAAAAACTGACAAAGCGATCTCTTTGTATGTTGGCTAGTAAGTATAGCCATCTCAAATAAGTAATGCACAAATGCAGATAAACGCTCATCTACCCCGAGGTAAAACACCTATAGGGGGATGGTATCACACATTTTAAATAAAACATGTATAGTTAGTCTGCTCATTTAGACCTAGTGGCTGTATGCATTCCAGTCTATGGATCCACTGCGCTTCCTTCCGTAAGATCAGGTTATCCCAGTCCCCTCCTCTTTTGGGGGGTCTGACAAGCTCAATTGCTTGAAATTTTAACACTGCTGCCTGGCCTTGGTGTTTTGCATGCACGTGCTTAGATATTGGGGTGTCCCTACCATGAATAATATCTCCAACATGCTCCCTAATACGACGACGTAATTGTCGTGCTGTTTTACCCACATAGTTTAGGGGGCATGGGCATGTAATAAGGTACACTACTCCAGCTGTCTTGCAATTGACATAGTCCCGAATATTGTATTGTTTTTGTGTGACAACACTGGTAAAGCTATTCCCTTTTAGAATGAAATCACAGGCTTTACAACCACCGCATCTGAAAGTGCCTGGTATTTGTCTATCCAGCCATGTACCCCTAGGTGAAATGGGGTCAAAACAGCTGTGCATGACTCTGTCCCTTATATTTTTCCCTCTCCGATACGTGACAGAAGGCCTCTGTGTGATCTGGTCTGCTAGATCTATATCAGAACTGAGAATACGCCAATACCTATTCAGTATCTGCATAATGTCATTCTGTTTTGAATCATAGGTGCCTATGAGTCTGGTAACTTGTTCCTCTTTCCGTTTTTTAGGGACCAGAAGACATTGCCTATCTGCATCTCTAGCTCCCTCATAGGCTTTTCTAATGACACTCTCGGGGAAGCCTCTATCCTTCAATCTTGTTTTGAGTTCCTGGGCCTGGCACTCAAAATCACCCATAGAGCTACAGTTCCTACGTACTCTCATAAATTGGCCTTTCGGAATGCCACGTTTGAGGGAATAAGGATGACAGCTATTCCATTGCAAAAAACTATTAGTTGCTGTTTCTTTCCGATGTACCTTTGTGCGGATTGTGCCTCCTTCCGTTTTTGTAATTTTCAAGTCTAGAAAAGACAATTCATTCTCACTGATCTCACATGTAAACCTAAGTCCTACATCATTTTTATTGAGGGCTGCTACAAACCTATGGAACTCATCTGCTGTAGAGTTCCAGAGAATAAGCACGTCATCAATATATCTAATCCATAAACCAACGGATGAAGTCCAATTGACAAATTTGTCACCAAAAACAATTGTCTCCTCCCACCAGCCAAGAAATAAATTAGCATAGGTGGGAGCAGCAGGACTCCCCATTGCAGTACCACATTGCTGATGAAAGATCTTATCTTCAAATATGAATATATTTTTTTCAAGAACAAACTGTAGTAACTGTAAGACAAATTGGTTGTGAGCAGCAAACTGTGTACCTCTTGATCCCAAATAGTACTCGATCGCTTTATAGCCACATTTGTGAGGTATAGATGAATACAAAGCCTCAACATCCAAACTAGCCAGAATTGTATCTTTCTCCAGAGAAATACCATCAATCTGTTTCAAGACATCCATGGTGTCACGTACATATGATGTAAGACTTAAGACAAAGGGACGCAGCACCTGATCAACATAAGTGCTCACATTTTGAGTTAAATTGTTAATGCCTGAAACAATGGGTCTGCCACGTAAGGGGGGATACCCTTTGTGGATTTTGGGCAGGCTATAGAAACACGCCATAACAGGAAATTGTGGGTACAGAAACCCAAACTCTCCTGCACTAATCAAGGATCTGCTCTTTGCATCACTCAGAATGCTCAGCAACTCCTTCTTGAATAGTGCTGTGGGGTTATCCTTTAAAATGGTGTAACAATTATGGTTAAACAAAATGTCCTCACACATTTTTTTATAATCATCCCTACTCATGACCACAATGTTCCCACCTTTATCAGATGCTTTTAAAACGATGTTCTGTTTTTTCTCTAGAGTGGTCAGAGCTAGTCGTTCAGACCAGGACAAATTGTTATCCATGCCCCTACTATCCTGACTAAGATTTTTGATCTCATCTCCCACCATATCCACAAATAAATCCACATTGGTAAAATCTCCTATAGGTGGCAGCTTTCTACTCTTCATTTTTAGGTTGGTAAAGGGACCTATACCTGGAGCTCTTCCAGATTCCTCTAATAACCCCTCCAAGGCTGCAAGGCCTTCCATATCAGACTCTTCCAACCCTAGTTCCATACATTTTTTTCTATTGTGGTGTTTGAAAAATTTGATCCATTTGAGTTTACGAGCAAATAAATTAAGATCTTTTATCCACGAAAAAGAGTCAAATTTAACTGTGGGGACAAAGGAAAGTCCTTTCTCTAATAATGTGTTCTCTGATGCGCTCAAATTGTATTCAGATAGGTTAATGATTTGTAGTCTATCCATATTTTTTCCCTTCATTAATCCTTTTGTCCCCTCAGCATATAGCGGGAAATGGGAGGATTGTTGGCTAAAAAATTATTGCCACTATTAGAAGAGGCTCTACCACGGCCTCTATTTCTACCTCTAGCTCCTCCCCTAAACTTTTGTTTCCCACCGCTACCACCGAAAAATGGGCCCACTCTTTCAGAGTCTGTGGTTTCACTCTCTGATGTGGAAGGGTCAGATTCCCTCGGCCCCCTATTGGTCTGTTGATATTGTTGTTGTTGTGTATGGACAAAATCATACGCTTTTTTCTCCCTAAATTCCTGTAGATCTCTCTGGAATTGGAAGTGTTTGCGTTCCTTAAGATGATTGGTAAATCTCTCTAAAGTTTGTTGAAGGATTTTATCCCGTTTATCAAAACCAGGGGTATCTACCAGGGACTTAGCTGCCTCAATCTCTTTTTTAAGCTCAGCACTAATAAAGTCGAACTGAATTTTTTCCTCCTCTATCAAAATCTGCATAAGCCTAAGTGAACTCCCTGTAATCTCCTGTTCCCATCTTTCTTTTATATTAGCAGTTTTTAATCTTAATGCTGGGACAATGGGGACCCTGAGGCCTCTGGGAACTATCTTATTCTTTAAATAGTTTTCCAGACTCTGGATCTCCCACCAACTTCTCGTATAGTCTTTATGCAATCTATTAAGGTTTTTAAAGGTAGATTTAAGAGACGCACCCTGAACCGTATACACCAGTTCACATTCAGAGAAAACACTTTTAGCCTCACTCATCCACCCTTCTGTGTTTAAATCTGAGAGTGCAAAGGCTGCCATACCCAGATAAAACAAAATTATTGACTGTATAGATTAAATATAGTTTCACTGTATAGTTAGATAGAATCTAATTGTGCTCCCACAATATAAAGAATTTTAATTATAAGGTTCACTGAAATGACAACTGAGTAAAAAGATATCTTTAATAGTAACTAGTTTAAAAACAGGGGTAACACACCACTGTGACATAAGCCCCACCGTGAAAATTTTTAAAAAATGTATTAAACAAAGAAAACACTGAGTTATTATGATACCTATATCTCTGTGTATAAACGATAATTGTAGGAAACAGCATATACCCAGAGCACAACAGTAGTACAAGCCCTAATTGTAGCATAGGTGTCCGACAATTACGGATCTCCTAACGCTGGGTTTCACACAATATATTGTCCCCAATGCACACGTTCCTTAAACATTAAACGACCCTACGCGTTTCAGATACTCATCCTCAGGGGTCCGTATCTTAGTAACTCTGGCCTCATCACCAGCGATATTAGTATTCAACAGCGGATATTCCGCTGTGCGTCACGGGAAGATGCACGTATCGATGTCAACGGCATACTCCATAGCAGGCGCTAGGTTACTATAAACGCTAAACTCCACCCATCGTATACGGCGGCAAAACATGAATTGACCAATCACAACACCCTCTCGATTCGTGACACCTGCCCATGTGACCCCCCGCCGTCAGCTGACAGCCAGGGGTCATCATCGGCCGCATCAAGCCGAACGCGCAGGCGCAGTGGAAGCCAAGGACGTGTCGCCCGAACTGCCAAACACGAGGAGGTAAGCGCTAAAAGATAATGTATTGTAGGCATATCCTGCGGCACAGTACATCACCGCAAGTGGGCAACCTCACAAAACAACTCAAAAGAAAAAACACATATGAGGTGGATGAAATTGCCAAAGTCCCTATTCTTTAGAAAAACTGACAAAGCGATCTCTTTGTATGTTGGCTAGTAAGTATAGCCATCTCAAATAAGTAATGCACAAATGCAGATAAACGCTCATCTACCCCGAGGTAAAACACCTATAGGGGGATGGTATCACACATTTTAAATAAAACATGTATAGTTAGTCTGCTCATTTAGACCTAGTGGCTGTATGCATTCCAGTCTATGGATCCACTGCGCTTCCTTCCGTAAGATCAGGTTATCCCAGTCCCCTCCTCTTTTGGGGGGTCTGACAAGCTCAATTGCTTGAAATTTTAACACTGCTGCCTGGCCTTGGTGTTTTGCATGCACGTGCTTAGATATTGGGGTGTCCCTACCATGAATAATATCTCCAACATGCTCCCTAATACGACGACGTAATTGTCGTGCTGTTTTACCCACATAGTTTAGGGGGCATGGGCATGTAATAAGGTACACTACTCCAGCTGTCTTGCAATTGACATAGTCCCGAATATTGTATTGTTTTTGTGTGACAACACTGGTAAAGCTATTCCCTTTTAGAATGAAATCACAGGCTTTACAACCACCGCATCTGAAAGTGCCTGGTATTTGTCTATCCAGCCATGTACCCCTAGGTGAAATGGGGTCAAAACAGCTGTGCATGACTCTGTCCCTTATATTTTTCCCTCTCCGATACGTGACAGAAGGCCTCTGTGTGATCTGGTCTGCTAGATCTATATCAGAACTGAGAATACGCCAATACCTATTCAGTATCTGCATAATGTCATTCTGTTTTGAATCATAGGTGCCTATGAGTCTGGTAACTTGTTCCTCTTTCCGTTTTTTAGGGACCAGAAGACATTGCCTATCTGCATCTCTAGCTCCCTCATAGGCTTTTCTAATGACACTCTCGGGGAAGCCTCTATCCTTCAATCTTGTTTTGAGTTCCTGGGCCTGGCACTCAAAATCACCCATAGAGCTACAGTTCCTACGTACTCTCATAAATTGGCCTTTCGGAATGCCACGTTTGAGGGAATAAGGATGACAGCTATTCCATTGCAAAAAACTATTAGTTGCTGTTTCTTTCCGATGTACCTTTGTGCGGATTGTGCCTCCTTCCGTTTTTGTAATTTTCAAGTCTAGAAAAGACAATTCATTCTCACTGATCTCACATGTAAACCTAAGTCCTACATCATTTTTATTGAGGGCTGCTACAAACCTATGGAACTCATCTGCTGTAGAGTTCCAGAGAATAAGCACGTCATCAATATATCTAATCCATAAACCAACGGATGAAGTCCAATTGACAAATTTGTCACCAAAAACAATTGTCTCCTCCCACCAGCCAAGAAATAAATTAGCATAGGTGGGAGCAGCAGGACTCCCCATTGCAGTACCACATTGCTGATGAAAGATCTTATCTTCAAATATGAATATATTTTTTTCAAGAACAAACTGTAGTAACTGTAAGACAAATTGGTTGTGAGCAGCAAACTGTGTACCTCTTGATCCCAAATAGTACTCGATCGCTTTATAGCCACATTTGTGAGGTATAGATGAATACAAAGCCTCAACATCCAAACTAGCCAGAATTGTATCTTTCTCCAGAGAAATACCATCAATCTGTTTCAAGACATCCATGGTGTCACGTACATATGATGTAAGACTTAAGACAAAGGGACGCAGCACCTGATCAACATAAGTGCTCACATTTTGAGTTAAATTGTTAATGCCTGAAACAATGGGTCTGCCACGTAAGGGGGGATACCCTTTGTGGATTTTGGGCAGGCTATAGAAACACGCCATAACAGGAAATTGTGGGTACAGAAACCCAAACTCTCCTGCACTAATCAAGGATCTGCTCTTTGCATCACTCAGAATGCTCAGCAACTCCTTCTTGAATAGTGCTGTGGGGTTATCCTTTAAAATGGTGTAACAATTATGGTTAAACAAAATGTCCTCACACATTTTTTTATAATCATCCCTACTCATGACCACAATGTTCCCACCTTTATCAGATGCTTTTAAAACGATGTTCTGTTTTTTCTCTAGAGTGGTCAGAGCTAGTCGTTCAGACCAGGACAAATTGTTATCCATGCCCCTACTATCCTGACTAAGATTTTTGATCTCATCTCCCACCATATCCACAAATAAATCCACATTGGTAAAATCTCCTATAGGTGGCAGCTTTCTACTCTTCATTTTTAGGTTGGTAAAGGGACCTATACCTGGAGCTCTTCCAGATTCCTCTAATAACCCCTCCAAGGCTGCAAGGCCTTCCATATCAGACTCTTCCAACCCTAGTTCCATACATTTTTTTCTATTGTGGTGTTTGAAAAATTTGATCCATTTGAGTTTACGAGCAAATAAATTAAGATCTTTTATCCACGAAAAAGAGTCAAATTTAACTGTGGGGACAAAGGAAAGTCCTTTCTCTAATAATGTGTTCTCTGATGCGCTCAAATTGTATTCAGATAGGTTAATGATTTGTAGTCTATCCATATTTTTTCCCTTCATTAATCCTTTTGTCCCCTCAGCATATAGCGGGAAATGGGAGGATTGTTGGCTAAAAAATTATTGCCACTATTAGAAGAGGCTCTACCACGGCCTCTATTTCTACCTCTAGCTCCTCCCCTAAACTTTTGTTTCCCACCGCTACCACCGAAAAATGGGCCCACTCTTTCAGAGTCTGTGGTTTCACTCTCTGATGTGGAAGGGTCAGATTCCCTCGGCCCCCTATTGGTCTGTTGATATTGTTGTTGTTGTGTATGGACAAAATCATACGCTTTTTTCTCCCTAAATTCCTGTAGATCTCTCTGGAATTGGAAGTGTTTGCGTTCCTTAAGATGATTGGTAAATCTCTCTAAAGTTTGTTGAAGGATTTTATCCCGTTTATCAAAACCAGGGGTATCTACCAGGGACTTAGCTGCCTCAATCTCTTTTTTAAGCTCAGCACTAATAAAGTCGAACTGAATTTTTTCCTCCTCTATCAAAATCTGCATAAGCCTAAGTGAACTCCCTGTAATCTCCTGTTCCCATCTTTCTTTTATATTAGCAGTTTTTAATCTTAATGCTGGGACAATGGGGACCCTGAGGCCTCTGGGAACTATCTTATTCTTTAAATAGTTTTCCAGACTCTGGATCTCCCACCAACTTCTCGTATAGTCTTTATGCAATCTATTAAGGTTTTTAAAGGTAGATTTAAGAGACGCACCCTGAACCGTATACACCAGTTCACATTCAGAGAAAACACTTTTAGCCTCACTCATCCACCCTTCTGTGTTTAAATCTGAGAGTGCAAAGGCTGCCATACCCAGATAAAACAAAATTATTGACTGTATAGATTAAATATAGTTTCACTGTATAGTTAGATAGAATCTAATTGTGCTCCCACAATATAAAGAATTTTAATTATAAGGTTCACTGAAATGACAACTGAGTAAAAAGATATCTTTAATAGTAACTAGTTTAAAAACAGGGGTAACACACCACTGTGACATAAGCCCCACCGTGAAAATTTTTAAAAAATGTATTAAACAAAGAAAACACTGAGTTATTATGATACCTATATCTCTGTGTATAAACGATAATTGTAGGAAACAGCATATACCCAGAGCACAACAGTAGTACAAGCCCTAATTGTAGCATAGGTGTCCGACAATTACGGATCTCCTAACGCTGGGTTTCACACAATATATTGTCCCCAATGCACACGTTCCTTAAACATTAAACGACCCTACGCGTTTCAGATACTCATCCTCAGGGGTCCGTATCTTAGTAACTCTGGCCTCATCACCAGCGATATTAGTATTCAACAGCGGATATTCCGCTGTGCGTCACGGGAAGATGCACGTATCGATGTCAACGGCATACTCCATAGCAGGCGCTAGGTTACTATAAACGCTAAACTCCACCCATCGTATACGGCGGCAAAACATGAATTGACCAATCACAACACCCTCTCGATTCGTGACACCTGCCCATGTGACCCCCCGCCGTCAGCTGACAGCCAGGGGTCATCATCGGCCGCATCAAGCCGAACGCGCAGGCGCAGTGGAAGCCAAGGACGTGTCGCCCGAACTGCCAAACACGAGGAGGTAAGCGCTAAAAGATAATGTATTGTAGGCATATCCTGCGGCACAGTACATCACCGCAAGTGGGCAACCTCACAAAACAACTCAAAAGAAAAAACACATATGAGGTGGATGAAATTGCCAAAGTCCCTATTCTTTAGAAAAACTGACAAAGCGATCTCTTTGTATGTTGGCTAGTAAGTATAGCCATCTCAAATAAGTAATGCACAAATGCAGATAAACGCTCATCTACCCCGAGGTAAAACACCTATAGGGGGATGGTATCACACATTTTAAATAAAACATGTATAGTTAGTCTGCTCATTTAGACCTAGTGGCTGTATGCATTCCAGTCTATGGATCCACTGCGCTTCCTTCCGTAAGATCAGGTTATCCCAGTCCCCTCCTCTTTTGGGGGGTCTGACAAGCTCAATTGCTTGAAATTTTAACACTGCTGCCTGGCCTTGGTGTTTTGCATGCACGTGCTTAGATATTGGGGTGTCCCTACCATGAATAATATCTCCAACATGCTCCCTAATACGACGACGTAATTGTCGTGCTGTTTTACCCACATAGTTTAGGGGGCATGGGCATGTAATAAGGTACACTACTCCAGCTGTCTTGCAATTGACATAGTCCCGAATATTGTATTGTTTTTGTGTGACAACACTGGTAAAGCTATTCCCTTTTAGAATGAAATCACAGGCTTTACAACCACCGCATCTGAAAGTGCCTGGTATTTGTCTATCCAGCCATGTACCCCTAGGTGAAATGGGGTCAAAACAGCTGTGCATGACTCTGTCCCTTATATTTTTCCCTCTCCGATACGTGACAGAAGGCCTCTGTGTGATCTGGTCTGCTAGATCTATATCAGAACTGAGAATACGCCAATACCTATTCAGTATCTGCATAATGTCATTCTGTTTTGAATCATAGGTGCCTATGAGTCTGGTAACTTGTTCCTCTTTCCGTTTTTTAGGGACCAGAAGACATTGCCTATCTGCATCTCTAGCTCCCTCATAGGCTTTTCTAATGACACTCTCGGGGAAGCCTCTATCCTTCAATCTTGTTTTGAGTTCCTGGGCCTGGCACTCAAAATCACCCATAGAGCTACAGTTCCTACGTACTCTCATAAATTGGCCTTTCGGAATGCCACGTTTGAGGGAATAAGGATGACAGCTATTCCATTGCAAAAAACTATTAGTTGCTGTTTCTTTCCGATGTACCTTTGTGCGGATTGTGCCTCCTTCCGTTTTTGTAATTTTCAAGTCTAGAAAAGACAATTCATTCTCACTGATCTCACATGTAAACCTAAGTCCTACATCATTTTTATTGAGGGCTGCTACAAACCTATGGAACTCATCTGCTGTAGAGTTCCAGAGAATAAGCACGTCATCAATATATCTAATCCATAAACCAACGGATGAAGTCCAATTGACAAATTTGTCACCAAAAACAATTGTCTCCTCCCACCAGCCAAGAAATAAATTAGCATAGGTGGGAGCAGCAGGACTCCCCATTGCAGTACCACATTGCTGATGAAAGATCTTATCTTCAAATATGAATATATTTTTTTCAAGAACAAACTGTAGTAACTGTAAGACAAATTGGTTGTGAGCAGCAAACTGTGTACCTCTTGATCCCAAATAGTACTCGATCGCTTTATAGCCACATTTGTGAGGTATAGATGAATACAAAGCCTCAACATCCAAACTAGCCAGAATTGTATCTTTCTCCAGAGAAATACCATCAATCTGTTTCAAGACATCCATGGTGTCACGTACATATGATGTAAGACTTAAGACAAAGGGACGCAGCACCTGATCAACATAAGTGCTCACATTTTGAGTTAAATTGTTAATGCCTGAAACAATGGGTCTGCCACGTAAGGGGGGATACCCTTTGTGGATTTTGGGCAGGCTATAGAAACACGCCATAACAGGAAATTGTGGGTACAGAAACCCAAACTCTCCTGCACTAATCAAGGATCTGCTCTTTGCATCACTCAGAATGCTCAGCAACTCCTTCTTGAATAGTGCTGTGGGGTTATCCTTTAAAATGGTGTAACAATTATGGTTAAACAAAATGTCCTCACACATTTTTTTATAATCATCCCTACTCATGACCACAATGTTCCCACCTTTATCAGATGCTTTTAAAACGATGTTCTGTTTTTTCTCTAGAGTGGTCAGAGCTAGTCGTTCAGACCAGGACAAATTGTTATCCATGCCCCTACTATCCTGACTAAGATTTTTGATCTCATCTCCCACCATATCCACAAATAAATCCACATTGGTAAAATCTCCTATAGGTGGCAGCTTTCTACTCTTCATTTTTAGGTTGGTAAAGGGACCTATACCTGGAGCTCTTCCAGATTCCTCTAATAACCCCTCCAAGGCTGCAAGGCCTTCCATATCAGACTCTTCCAACCCTAGTTCCATACATTTTTTTCTATTGTGGTGTTTGAAAAATTTGATCCATTTGAGTTTACGAGCAAATAAATTAAGATCTTTTATCCACGAAAAAGAGTCAAATTTAACTGTGGGGACAAAGGAAAGTCCTTTCTCTAATAATGTGTTCTCTGATGCGCTCAAATTGTATTCAGATAGGTTAATGATTTGTAGTCTATCCATATTTTTTCCCTTCATTAATCCTTTTGTCCCCTCAGCATATAGCGGGAAATGGGAGGATTGTTGGCTAAAAAATTATTGCCACTATTAGAAGAGGCTCTACCACGGCCTCTATTTCTACCTCTAGCTCCTCCCCTAAACTTTTGTTTCCCACCGCTACCACCGAAAAATGGGCCCACTCTTTCAGAGTCTGTGGTTTCACTCTCTGATGTGGAAGGGTCAGATTCCCTCGGCCCCCTATTGGTCTGTTGATATTGTTGTTGTTGTGTATGGACAAAATCATACGCTTTTTTCTCCCTAAATTCCTGTAGATCTCTCTGGAATTGGAAGTGTTTGCGTTCCTTAAGATGATTGGTAAATCTCTCTAAAGTTTGTTGAAGGATTTTATCCCGTTTATCAAAACCAGGGGTATCTACCAGGGACTTAGCTGCCTCAATCTCTTTTTTAAGCTCAGCACTAATAAAGTCGAACTGAATTTTTTCCTCCTCTATCAAAATCTGCATAAGCCTAAGTGAACTCCCTGTAATCTCCTGTTCCCATCTTTCTTTTATATTAGCAGTTTTTAATCTTAATGCTGGGACAATGGGGACCCTGAGGCCTCTGGGAACTATCTTATTCTTTAAATAGTTTTCCAGACTCTGGATCTCCCACCAACTTCTCGTATAGTCTTTATGCAATCTATTAAGGTTTTTAAAGGTAGATTTAAGAGACGCACCCTGAACCGTATACACCAGTTCACATTCAGAGAAAACACTTTTAGCCTCACTCATCCACCCTTCTGTGTTTAAATCTGAGAGTGCAAAGGCTGCCATACCCAGATAAAACAAAATTATTGACTGTATAGATTAAATATAGTTTCACTGTATAGTTAGATAGAATCTAATTGTGCTCCCACAATATAAAGAATTTTAATTATAAGGTTCACTGAAATGACAACTGAGTAAAAAGATATCTTTAATAGTAACTAGTTTAAAAACAGGGGTAACACACCACTGTGACATAAGCCCCACCGTGAAAATTTTTAAAAAATGTATTAAACAAAGAAAACACTGAGTTATTATGATACCTATATCTCTGTGTATAAACGATAATTGTAGGAAACAGCATATACCCAGAGCACAACAGTAGTACAAGCCCTAATTGTAGCATAGGTGTCCGACAATTACGGATCTCCTAACGCTGGGTTTCACACAATATATTGTCCCCAATGCACACGTTCCTTAAACATTAAACGACCCTACGCGTTTCAGATACTCATCCTCAGGGGTCCGTATCTTAGTAACTCTGGCCTCATCACCAGCGATATTAGTATTCAACAGCGGATATTCCGCTGTGCGTCACGGGAAGATGCACGTATCGATGTCAACGGCATACTCCATAGCAGGCGCTAGGTTACTATAAACGCTAAACTCCACCCATCGTATACGGCGGCAAAACATGAATTGACCAATCACAACACCCTCTCGATTCGTGACACCTGCCCATGTGACCCCCCGCCGTCAGCTGACAGCCAGGGGTCATCATCGGCCGCATCAAGCCGAACGCGCAGGCGCAGTGGAAGCCAAGGACGTGTCGCCCGAACTGCCAAACACGAGGAGGTAAGCGCTAAAAGATAATGTATTGTAGGCATATCCTGCGGCACAGTACATCACCGCAAGTGGGCAACCTCACAAAACAACTCAAAAGAAAAAACACATATGAGGTGGATGAAATTGCCAAAGTCCCTATTCTTTAGAAAAACTGACAAAGCGATCTCTTTGTATGTTGGCTAGTAAGTATAGCCATCTCAAATAAGTAATGCACAAATGCAGATAAACGCTCATCTACCCCGAGGTAAAACACCTATAGGGGGATGGTATCACACATTTTAAATAAAACATGTATAGTTAGTCTGCTCATTTAGACCTAGTGGCTGTATGCATTCCAGTCTATGGATCCACTGCGCTTCCTTCCGTAAGATCAGGTTATCCCAGTCCCCTCCTCTTTTGGGGGGTCTGACAAGCTCAATTGCTTGAAATTTTAACACTGCTGCCTGGCCTTGGTGTTTTGCATGCACGTGCTTAGATATTGGGGTGTCCCTACCATGAATAATATCTCCAACATGCTCCCTAATACGACGACGTAATTGTCGTGCTGTTTTACCCACATAGTTTAGGGGGCATGGGCATGTAATAAGGTACACTACTCCAGCTGTCTTGCAATTGACATAGTCCCGAATATTGTATTGTTTTTGTGTGACAACACTGGTAAAGCTATTCCCTTTTAGAATGAAATCACAGGCTTTACAACCACCGCATCTGAAAGTGCCTGGTATTTGTCTATCCAGCCATGTACCCCTAGGTGAAATGGGGTCAAAACAGCTGTGCATGACTCTGTCCCTTATATTTTTCCCTCTCCGATACGTGACAGAAGGCCTCTGTGTGATCTGGTCTGCTAGATCTATATCAGAACTGAGAATACGCCAATACCTATTCAGTATCTGCATAATGTCATTCTGTTTTGAATCATAGGTGCCTATGAGTCTGGTAACTTGTTCCTCTTTCCGTTTTTTAGGGACCAGAAGACATTGCCTATCTGCATCTCTAGCTCCCTCATAGGCTTTTCTAATGACACTCTCGGGGAAGCCTCTATCCTTCAATCTTGTTTTGAGTTCCTGGGCCTGGCACTCAAAATCACCCATAGAGCTACAGTTCCTACGTACTCTCATAAATTGGCCTTTCGGAATGCCACGTTTGAGGGAATAAGGATGACAGCTATTCCATTGCAAAAAACTATTAGTTGCTGTTTCTTTCCGATGTACCTTTGTGCGGATTGTGCCTCCTTCCGTTTTTGTAATTTTCAAGTCTAGAAAAGACAATTCATTCTCACTGATCTCACATGTAAACCTAAGTCCTACATCATTTTTATTGAGGGCTGCTACAAACCTATGGAACTCATCTGCTGTAGAGTTCCAGAGAATAAGCACGTCATCAATATATCTAATCCATAAACCAACGGATGAAGTCCAATTGACAAATTTGTCACCAAAAACAATTGTCTCCTCCCACCAGCCAAGAAATAAATTAGCATAGGTGGGAGCAGCTGGTGACCTTACGTCAGGGTAAGAGACCTGTTGAGGAGTATTGTTCTGACTTTAGGAAGTGGTGCGTAGCTTCTCGGTGGAATGACCCTGCCTTAAGGTGCCAGTTTAGGTTGGGTCTGTCGAATGCCCTTAAAGACCTGCTAGTTAGCTATCCCTCTTCTGACTCCCTAGACCAGGTTATGGTTTTAGCGGTACGACTTGACCGACGTCTCAGGGAACGACAACGTGAACGTTTATGTGTTTTCTCCTCCGACTCCCCCATGATGCCTCCCGAAGTTCCGTTGCTTCGTTCCTCCCCAAAAGACTCAGAGATACCTATGCAACTCGGGGCCTCCGTGTCCCCCCAACAACGTAGAGAATTCCGCAGGAAGAATGGTCTCTGCTTCTACTGTGGGGATGACAAGAATCAAGTGAACAACTGTCCTAAGCGTAAGAATGCAGCCAGAGAACTTCCGCGCCTAAGTGATCATCGGGGAGGTCACTTGGGCGCACAGGTATTTCCCGTAAATAGGAAACGTACTAAGATCTTGCTTCCCTTTCAGGTCTCTTTTGGTGGTAGGTCTGCTACCGGCAGTGCCTTCGTGGATTCAGGGTCCTCTACTAATATCATGTCTGTGGAATTTGCTATGTCTCTTGCTATGCCTCTGATTGATTTGCCTAAACCTGTCCCAGTAGTGGGTATCGACTCCACTCCTCTTGCTAATGGTTATTTTACACAGCATACCCCTGTTTTTGAACTCCTTGTTGGCTCCATGCATTTGGAGCAGTGCTCTGTACTGTTGATGCAGGGATTATCGTACGATTTGGTTCTAGGCCTTCCCTGGTTGCAGTTGCATAATCCCACGTTTGACTGGAATACTGGGGAGCTAACCAAATGGGGTAATGAATGTTTTACGTCATGTTTTTCTGTTAATTCTATTTCTCCCCCTGAGGAGGCGAACACGCTACCCGAGTTTTTTCAGGACTTCGCTGATGTTTTCTCTAAGGAGGCCTCCGAAGTGTTACCTCCTCATAGAGAATACGATTGCGCTATCGAATTGGTACCAGGAGCTAAGCTCCCTAAGGGTAGGATATTTAATCTTTCTTGTCCCGAAGCCATGAGAGAGTATATCCAGGAATGCCTGGCCAAGGGTTACATTCGTCCCTCTACTTCTCCGGTAGGTGCTGGCTTCTTCTTCGTAGGGAAGAAGGATGGTGGTCTTAGGCCATGCATTGACTACCGTAGCCTGAATAAGGTCACGGTAAGGAACCAGTATCCCCTTCCTTTGATTCCTGATCTCTTCAATCAGGTTCAGGGGGCCCAAAGGTTCTCTCAGTTGGATCTACGGGGGGCGTATAACCTTATCCACATCAAAGAGGGGGATGAGTGGAAGACTGCGTTTAACACGCCCGAAGGCCATTTCGAATACTTCGTCATGCCCTTTGGGTTGTGTAATGCCCCTGCGGTCTTCCAGAATTTCATAAATGAGATTTTGAGAAATGACCTGGGGATATTTCTTGTAGTGTACCTTGATGACATACTGGTGTTTTCCAAGGACTGGTCCTCCCACATTGAGCATGTCAGGAAGGTGCTCCAGGTCCTTCGGGAAAACAAACTGTTTGCCAAAACCGAAAAATGTGTGTTTGGGGTACAGGAAATACCATTTTTGGGTCAAATCCTCACTCCTCATGAATTCCGCATGGACCCCGCCAAGGTTCAGGCTGTGGCGGAATGGGTCCAACCTGCCTCCCTGAAGGCGTTACAGTGTTTTTTGGGGTTCGCTAATTATTACAGGAGATTTATTGCTAACTTCTCGGTCATCGCTAAGCCTCTTACGGACCTCACTCGCAAAGGAGCTGATCTCCTCCACTGGCCTCCTGAGGCTGTCCAGGCTTTTGAGGTCCTTAAGAAGTGCTTTATCTCGGCCCCGGTGCTGGTTCAGCCCAACCAAATGGAGCCATTTATCGTGGAAGTTGACGCATCTGAGGTGGGAGTGGGGGCTGTCTTGTCCCAGGGTACCAGGTCCCTCACCCATCTCCGCCCCTGTGCCTACTTCTCCAGGAAGTTTTCACCAACTGAGAGTAACTATGATATTGGCAACCGCGAACTCTTAGCCATTAAATGGGCATTTGAAGAGTGGCGCCACTTCCTGGAGGGGGCTAGGCACTAGGTAATGGTCCTTACCGACCACAAGAATCTGGTTTTCCTAGAATCTGCCCGGAGGCTAAACCCGAGACAAGCTCGATGGGCGTTATTTTTTACCAGATTCAATTTTTGGGTTACCTATAGGGCTGGGTCTAAAAATATTAAGGCTGATGCACTGTCGCGTAGCTTCATGGCCAGCCCTCCTTCGGAGGAAGATCCTGCTTGTATTTTGCCTCCAGGTATAATCATTTCCTCGATCGATTCTGATTTAGTCTCTGAAATTGCTGCTGATCAAGGTTCAGCTCCCGGGAACCTTCCTGAGAACAAGCTGTTTGTTCCCCTGCAATTCCGGCTAAGGGTACTTAGGGAAAATCATGACTCCGCACTATCTGGTCATCCAGGCATCCTGGGTACCAAACACCTCATTTCTAGAAACTATTGGTGGCCGGGGTTGCCTAAAGACGTTAAGGCCTACGTCGCCGCTTGTGAGGTTTGTGCTAGGTCCAAGACTCCCAGGTCCCGACCAGCGGGCTTACTGCGTTCGTTGCCCATTCCCCAGAGACCTTGGACACATATCTCCATGGATTTTATCACCGATTTGCCTCCATCCCAAGGCAAGTCGGTGGTGTGGGTGGTAGTAGACCGCTTCAGTAAGATGTGCCACTTTGTGGCCCTCAAGAAACTACCCAACGCCAAGATGTTGGCTACCTTGTTTGTCAAACACATCCTGCGTCTCCATGGGGTCCCTGTCAATATTGTTTCGGACAGAGGGGTGCAATTTGTTTCATTGTTTTGGAGAGCCTTCTGTATGAAGTTAGAGATTGATCTGTCCTTCTCCTCTGCCTTCCATCCTGAAACCAATGGCCAAACTGAGAGGACTAATCAATCTCTAGAACAATATTTAAGGTGTTTTGTCTCTGACTGTCAATATGATTGGGTCTCATTCATTCCCCTCGCCGAATTTTCCCTTAATAACCGGGTCAGTAACTCGTCAGGGGTCTCCCCCTTTTTCTGTAATTTTGGGTTTAATCCACGGTTCTCCTCCGTTTCACCTGGTAGTTCCAACAATCCCGAGGTAGAGGTCGTTCATCGGGAACTGTGCACAGTCTGGGCCCAGGTTCAGAAGAACCTAGAGGCGTCCCAGAGCGTACAAAAAACTCAGGCTGATAGAAAACGTTCTGCTAACCCCCTGTTTATGGTCGGGGATCTGGTGTGGTTGTCGTCTAGGAACTTGCATCTCAAGGTTCCGTCCAAGAAGTTTGCTCCCCGGTTTATTGGGCCGTATAAGGTCATTGAGGTCCTCAATCCTGTCTCCTTCCGGCTGGAGTTACCCCCGTCTTTTCGTATACACGACGTGTTTCATGCCTCCCTCCTTAAACGCTGCTCCCCGTCCTTGGCTCCCTCGAGGAGACCTCCTGTTCCCGTCCTCACCCCTGAGGGGGTGGAATTTGAGGTGGCCAAGATTGTGGACAGCAAGATGGTCCAAGGCTCCCTCCAGTACCTGGTCCATTGGAGTGGATACGGGCCCGAGGAGAGGACTTGGGTACCCGCCCGGGATGTTCACGCTTGGGTATTGGTCAGGAGGTTCCACCTGCATTTCCCCAGTAAGCCAGGTCCACTTAGAAAGGGTCCGGTGGCCCCTCATAAAAGGGGGGTACTGTAAAGGATCTGCCAGGCACAGCTTCGGGGTTAACTCCCAGAATTAATCAGTCAGCACCTGAATCTACATCCCTGAGACTGACTCCAGCTTCCACCACTCAGGCTGGCAGGCTTAGGAGTGGGAGAGCCTATCGCAACCTGGCCAGACTCAGCTAGCTCCCGCCCTCGGTCTATTTAAGCCTGCCCTTCCTGTCCCTCGGTGCTTGTGATTCTTTTCGTGTGGTTTCCTGACCTAGCTACAGCTCCTTCTATTTTGATCCTGCTCCATACAGACCCTGGCTTACTGACTACTCTTCTGCTCTTCGTTTGGTACCTCGCACACTCCTGGCTTTACTCGGCTCATTCACCACTATGGTTGCTCACGGTGTTGCCGTGGGCAACTGCCCCTTTCCCTTGCTTGTATTCCCTTGTATGTTTGTCGTGTTTGTCGTGCACTTACTGAGCGCAGGGACCGACGCCCAGTTGTACCCCGTCGCCTAGGGCGGGTCGTTGCAAGTAGGCAGGGACAGAGTGGCGGGTAGACTAGGGCTCACTTGTCCGTTTCCCTACCCCCCGTCATTACAAAAAATCTATTTTCCCATTTTTTTCCCTAAAGTAATGTTAGAAAAAATAAAAGTTAACATAACTGGTATCACTGCTTCCATAAAAGTCTGCACTATAACAATATAGAATTTTTTTAACCCGTTCGGTAAACGCTGTAAAAGAAAATATTAAAATGTACAAATTGCTGTTTTTTGGTCACCTTAGCTACCCAATAAAAAGTGATCAAAAGTCGCATGTACCCCAAAACAGTACCAATAAAACAACAGCTCACCCCACAAAAATTAAGCCCTCATACCGCTCAATCGACGGAAAAATAAAAATGTAATGGCTCTCAGAATTCGGCGACAAAAAACTATTTTATTTTTTAATAAACATTTTTTTATTTATAAAAACGGTAAAACATTTAACAAAACATAGAAATTTGGTATCGCCGTAGTAGTGTCAACCCATAGAATAAAGTGAACATGTAGTTTTTACCATACAATGGACGCCGTAAAAACAAAACCCCCCCAAAACAATTTGCAATCGCATTTTTTTGTCAATTTAACCCCACAAATATATTTTTTTTCATTTTCCAAGTACATTATATGGTGCAATAAATGGTGGCATGAAAAATTACAACTTGTCCTGCTAAAAACAAGCCCTCATATGGCTATGGCGGTGAAAAAATAAAAAAGTTAAGGCGGGGGAGAAAAAAACTAAAATTAAAACATTTAAATTGGCTGCGGCAGGAAGGGGATAAGGCTGAGTTTAAACGTCACAGTTAAAATGCGCTTTTTGCCGCGATTTGTGGCAAAAACGTGCTATTTTGATGCAATTTTGGGAAAATCACGGGGAAAAAAACATTCTGACCCCAACATGTGAACCAAGCCTAAAGATGATCTACCACAATATAATACATAAAAGATAAAAAGATAAAGATAAAAAGATAAATTTTTTCTACAGTAGTTTTCTATGGGACCTGACCAGATAGGCTAGCTTTCGCTCCCCACGCACAGGAATGAGCCTTTGGTGGCCATGACCTTGTCACAGTTCACCAGTTATTTTTCCTTGGACTGTTTTCTTTAGGTACTAATATCTGCATACCAGAAACACCCCACAAGACCTGCCATTTTGGAGAAGCACTGACCCAGTTGTCTGGCTATTACAATTTGGCCGTTGTCAAAGTCGCTCAGACACGTACCCATTTTTCCTGCTTCCAACACCTCAATTTCAAGATCTAACTATTCACTTGTAGCCTAATATATCTCACCCCTTGACAGGCGCCATTGTAACGAGATAATCAATGTTATTCACTTCATCTATCAGTGGTTTAACACCTGTGGTTGCACACGACCGAGTTCGGGCCGTGAAAAATGCTCCATGTGTTGGCATTTACCGGTCCGACCGCAGTACAGGTGAACGGGACTCCTGGCATCATAGACTTTTTATGATGCTAAGAGTCCCGGCCAGCCCGCGTAACTGCTGTTCCATACTGAACAAAACGATACAGTATGGAACAGCAGTTCCACAGGAAGGCAGGGACTCCTAGCATCATAAAATGTCTATGATGCCAGGAGTCCCATTTACCTGTACCGTGGTCGGGCCGGGAAATCCAGCACTCGGACCGTTATTCACGGCCCGAACTCGGTCGCGTGCAAAAGGTGTTAGGCTGGGTTCACACCGTAAGTTTTTGTTGTGGTTTTAACGTGAGTTTTTTTTAGAAAATGTGGTAGATAAACTCGCATGTCTGTCTAAACAAGCAGTGTATATCACCTCAAATTCTTGTCTATATTCATTTACATACATGTGGCCCTTCCAGAAAGTATGTTGTCTTTTATACTAGCTCTACCCTGCTAATATACTATAGTCATGTCCTAGGAAAACCAGTATCTTTTGTAAAAAGAATGGAGTGTCAGTAAATGATAGCAATTTAATATCTCCATGCTGCTTGGCATTGTTATAATTCATGCATAATTGACAAGATAAATACTTTTCCCTCATGAGAACTGTTCCCATTATAACACTGCTACTACTCAAATGATATGTTGGTACTCATAACTGACATGTAACAGTAGTAGAATATAAGTTATTATTCCTACAAATTGATCATTATAATTTGTTGAATAGACAATATTACTTTATTCATTATATAGCAGACCCCTACTCCTCATAAACCGCCAATGTTTGATAAGAGCCACACTATAATGTGGAGGCAAAGTTACCTATTAGGGTATGTTCACACGTACACGTCTGTTACGGCTGAAATCACGGAGCGGCTTTCAGGAGAAAACAGCTCCGCAATTTCAGACTTAATGGCAAGTGCAGGCGCTTTTCGCTGCGTCCATTACGGGCGTAATTGGAGCTGTTTTTCCATGGAGTCAAGGGAAAACGGCTCCAATTACGTCTCAAGAAGTGACAGGCACTTCTTTGACGCGGGCGTCTTTTTTACGCGCTGTCTTTTGACAGCGGCGCGTAAAAAAAATGACCGTCGGCACAGAACATCGTAAAGCCCTTTCAAATGAATGGGCAGATGTTTGCTGCCGCTTTGGAGCCATATTTTCGGACGTAATTCGGGGCTAAAACGCCCGAATTACATCCGTAAATAGGGTGTGTGAACCCAGCCTATTACTAGTTACATGGTGATGCAATCTTGCTCTTGATGTGGAACATGCATGCAAAATCCACAAAAAATCTGGCTTTTACCATAGGGAATATTAAGGGCTCATTTAGGGTATGTTCACATGGCAGCCTCCGTTACGGCTGAAATTACGGAGCTGTTTTCAGGAGAAAATAGCTCCGGAATTTCAGACGTAATGGCAAGTGCAGGCGCTTTTGGCTGCGTCCATTACGGACGTAATTGGAGCTGTTTTTCCATGGTGTCAATGGAAAACGGCTCCAATTACGTCTCAAGAAGTGACAGGCACTTTTTTGACGCGGGCATCTTTTTTACGCGCCGTCTTTTGACAGCGGCGCGTAAAAAAAATGACCGTCGGCACAGTTCATCGTAACCCCATTCTAATGAATGGGCAGATGTTTGCCAACGCTTTGGAGCCGTATTTTTGGATGTAATTCGAGGTTAAAACGCCCAAATTATGTCCGTAAATAGGGTGTGTGGACCCAGCCTTAGCGTGCAACTCGTCTATGTGGAGTCCGTTAAAACAACTGTCATCACATGGACACAGGTATTTCAGTGGGACGTGTGAAGGGTCCATGGAAAAATAGGGCATGTCCTAATCTCTTGTGTTTTCACGCAACCCTCCATATACTCTAGTCTATGAGGGATCCGTGATAACGCGTTCCGCACGGGTGCACCTCGGATGCGAAGAAGTTCCGTTTTTCACGTCCAAAGTGGCACACGCTCGTCTGAAAGTAGCCTTAATGTAATATTGCAATTTTCGGTTGTGTAGCCCCAGCCTAAGGCCGGGTTTACACTAGCGTGTGCGTTTTGCACACGCAAAAAATGCAGCGTTTTGCATGCGCAAAAGGCACTTAACAGCTCTATGTGTCATCACCATATGATGCGCGGCTGCGTGATTTTCGCGCAGCTGCCATCATTATGACACTCCGTTTGGATGTTTGTAAACAGAAAAGCACGTGGTGCTTTTCTGTTTTCATTCATCCTTTTCAGTGCTGTTGCGCGAATCACGCTTGTCCCACGGAGGTGCTTCCATGTGACATGTGTGGTTTTCACGCACCCATTGACTTCAATGGGTGCGTGATGCGCGAACAACGCACAAATATAGGACATGTCGTGAGTTGTCTATTGGGCAGTGCAGACAGTCCGTGATTTTTGCGCAGCGTGAGTCCGCTGCGAAAATCTCACGACATGTATATTTGTGCGTTGTTCGCGCATCACGCACCCATTGAAGTCAATGGGTGCGTGAAAATCACGCATGCCACACGGAAGCACTTCCATGTGACGCGCGTGATTCGCGCAACAGCTGTCAAACTATGAATGTAAACAGTGTCATAATCAATCACGGTGATGACACACGGTGCTGTTAAGTGCCTTTTGTGCACGCAAAATGCCGCGTTTTTTGTGTGCGCAAAACGTGCACGCTAGTGTAAACCCGGCCTAAGAGTGATTGGGTGTTCTTCTGGATGCCTGATATTTTTAGGGGTGCAGTCACACGCGTAAGATGTTGTTGCAGGAATTTCATGCCACTACAAATAAGTTCTATTTATCTGAATGGAACTTACGGAAATCCAAGCACCTGCTGAAGAAACAACCCCATTCAAATGAATGGAACTGATTTTTAGTCCCAGAAATTTTCTCTAACAAAATCTGCCACATGTGACTGCACCCTTCGAAAATACCGGAAGAAAGGTAAGATTCACATGGCATTTTGCAAATGTTTTTTCAAAAAAGTGGCTGAAATGGTGCAATTAAATTTTACCTTTAATTAAAAAATTGCAAAAAAAATGTATTCTCATGATAACATTAGCCCCGTCGCGTACCACGACGTAATAGCATGTCCTGGTTCGGGGGGTAATCTGTGGAGCGGGCTCACATGCTGAGCCCGCTCCATAGGCTGTGGGTGTCAGCTGTGTTTTGCAGCTGACACCCATGACTAACGACCAGGAACAGCAATTGTGCTGTTCTTGGCCGTTTCACCCCTTAAATTCCATGGCCAATCGTGTTTCTGACACACAGCTGTTACTGATCACATAGTTCATAACTTACATGTGATCGACAACATGTGGATCCTGCGTGTCAGAGTCACAGATTCAGGTTTCAGCGCAAGATACAGCCGCTGTGTATCCAGGATACAAAGCAGCTGTATCTGAAAAAGTTAATATAATTTTTAATAAAAAGTATTTACAAAATTGCACCAAACACACTGATACGCTGTTTTATTTGACAAAAATAGTTTTCAAAAGTGTACACAGCCTTTAATTTTCTCAAAAATATATACAAGCTTATTCCTAAAGTATCCCAAAGATTTTATACCAAAAAACAAAGTATAAATCAATATATTGTAAGGTTTCTATGGTTTACTATGGAGCAAACATACAGTATGCCAAAAGACATTTAGATAGTTTTTTATTCTTTATTTTATGGTACTGAATAGTGTGCTGCAGCTTGCTACACTCTTTAGAAAAACAAAAAATTTATAGTTTACTGTATCTTCTTTTTTAAAATAGAAATCAGTGAGCAGATAAACACATTATTTTCACAGTAAAAACCATTTACAAATATAATGGGAAAAAAAATAATTTTCTAAGCGTATTGTATGGTGTCAATGCAAAATCAGATTGCAAAACTTTTCAAGAAGAGACATGTCACTTCTTTTTTTACAAAGCATATTTTTATTAAGCAATTTTTGATCTAGCAATTATTAAATATCTTAGACTTGTACAGAAAGAATACCAACTGTATACTTCTTTTTATTTGTTATGTGGAAACCTGTAAAAAAAAATAACGTTTACCAAAAGTCATACGTTTGCATTCGTTTTTTCTGTTTACCGTTAAAAATTAGTGAAAAATAAAATACTTTAACTGATGTGAACAAAGCCTTACTTCTGTGTATGGACAGTCTGTATTTTAATTCCTACCCTTAGGGTATGTTCACACGGCCTATTTACGGACGTAATTCGGGCGTTTTTGCCCCAAATTACATCCGAAAATAGCGCCTCAATAGCGCTGACAAACATCTGCCCATTGAAAGCAATGGGCAGACGTTTGTCTGTTCACACGAGGCGTAATTTACGCGCCGCTGTCAAAAGACGGCGCGTAAATAGACGCCCGCGTCAAAGAAGTGACCTGTCACTTCTTTGGCCGTAATTGGAGCCGTTATTCATTGACTCCAATGAATAGCAGCGCTAATTACGACCGTAATGGACGCGGCGTTCAAGCGCCTGCACATGCCGTTACGGCTGAAATTACGGGGATGTTTTCAGGCTGAAACATCCCCGTAATTTCAGCCGTTACGGACGCCCTCGTGTGAACATACCCTTACCCTGTTCTTATGAGTGGAGGTCACAGGACAGGATGTCTTGCCAACCAGATGAAAAAGGGGGAGACTACCAAGACTCCAAACAAATGTATAGATTCTGTCCATCAAGCATCAAATGTATATGGGTTTTTTTTCCTGCCAGAATCCTCACACTTGTATGATTTTTATGATTTCTTTTAATTCAGCCAAAGACTGGCTTTAACACTGAAAGTTCTTTGCTTTCCACCTATGGGAATTCATAAGCCTGAACCTCAGAAACAGAGATCTGCCTGCCTCTTGCAGTGTATGTTGTGCAATAATGACGTCTAATGTAGGAAACACACCTATGGCTGAGGTCGTTTTGGTAGACTTTAGGCTGGAAGTCCTCTGTTGTCCATGACAAGAATTAACGCAAAAATTCCAGATGTCCAGGGGAAATCAGGCAAAACACCAAAACAACCAGCACCGATGCCAACAGTACCTTCGGAGGCAGCAGCACAAACACTAATGGGATGAGAGAATAATGACAAAGTATTTCTCTAGTGACCTGGAAACAAGAACTAAACTGTTGTAAAGATAAAGGAGGGTGAGCTGGGATTTTATTCTTTGGCTACTTTGCATGATGACTATGCATGTAAGATAGTGAAGCCGTTGCCCACAAATGTGTACCAGATCAGCTACAGCTGATCCGCTGCTTGCAAAGCCTTTATATAACAATAACCATTCATGCAGCACGGTGAGGAAATAAATGCCACAATGAGGATTTGCGCACAGGGGCACCAGTACTCTTCATGGCCTTGTTCTTTGCACCCGAGAGCTTGTGGACAAGGAGCCCTGAGAAGAATCCATGAGGCAGTAGAGAAAAGTGTCTATGTAGCAGGAGTAGAGAAACTAAACTAGTGACATTTTATACATGTTCTGCTGGTTAGGCAGCCCCTTGACAGCAGAGTAGATTAAAGTAGGTTAAAGGGGTTGTCTGCTTTTGCCAAACCCTTTTGTTAGAATAAGTAAGTAAATCACAGGGTGTCCCACTTTTGGGACTCCTAACAATCAACTGTAAGGCCCCATGCACACGACCGTGTTTTTGCGTCCGCAATTCCCCCGCAAATCCACGGGAGAATTGCGGACCCATTCATTTCTATGGGCCCATACACACTATCCGTGTTTTCACGGGTCTCCGCATGTCCGCAAATCCGTGCCGCAGAAACTCAGGACATGTCTTATTACGGACCGCAAATTCGATGCGGACATGCCCATAGAAGTCAATGGGCCCGTGGAAAATGCGGGTACACCTCCGTGTGTCATCCGCAGTTTGCGGATTTGCGGAAATGTTGCTAGGCGACGACCGGGAATGAGTTCTGTCGTCATCCTGTTTTACCTAGGCTTTTTTTTTTTCATCCGCATTTTGCGGATTACATACGGATGAACTGCGGATTACATACGGATGAACTGCGGATGACATTTCACGGAACACGGTCCTGGAATTTGCGGACCAGAAAAACACTACGGTCGTGTGCATGAGGCCTTAACCTGTTAGCAAATGTTACATTTCCCTGCAGTGCCACCACAGGGAAAATTACATGGTGTCAATTGAAGTAAATGGGCTGTTCATGTGATTCACGGACAAGGGCCACTGTTTGTAGCCACTCTCTGATCCAGGTAATTAATGGAGATCCAAAAATTGACTCCCTCTATTTCAGAATAATAACAGCGTAATTGCACATTTGAAAATGGGTTTTCTTTACTAGGCAACTCATTTTACTTTGCACACAGGAAAGAGAAAAAAATATAGCGGCTGAGGTGTGCATAGGTCCCTTTGCACTCTAAAAATGGTTTCAGAATTATGTTGCACTGACTTACATAAATTTGTGTAATGTGTCAAATGATCTAAAGGGAGACCCCTGATTGGCTGTTCAAATTCCAAAATTTGCTACGTGCAAATCTGGAAACAAATTATTTTTACAGAAATCTGTGAATAGCCAGGTTTTGCCATGAATCTCAACTGCTTGGCTTACCATTAATTAGTTTTTTTTGTGATAATTAATACCCAGCTACTATCACAATGGAATTTCCAATTTCCATCACTATACAGTCTGCTGATACGCCTAGTTAAGCGGATTGCTTGTTATAATAATTTCAGTAAAATAACTATTTGCAGCACTAAACCCAATTATTGTACTTTAAGAGAATTAAGCTAGCTCCTTTAAATTGCTAATAAAGACAATCCTAACATATAATATAATAATTGATATAACTATTTGCGATTAAATGATTATATGGTTTTAACCGATGCATTATTTCTACTTTCTTCTGACATGCTGATGTGAATCAAATATTAAATGAGCAATAACTAGAAATTATAAGCTCGATTTAAGTTGTCTATCATTAATCATTTTTACTTTGAAATCTTCAAATTTTAAATGTAATGATTTTTATCTGCCTGAAACTGAAAAGAGAAGATCTCAGAAAAAAATTCTTTAAATACCCTTTTGTGAACCTTAAACGTGAGAAACAGGTTTTAATATTTAGCATCTACATAGTAACATAGTTGATAAGGTTGAAAAGAGATATACTTTTACATGGCAGTATTTTGGTCAGTATTTTGCATTAGTATATGTGAGCCAAAACCAGGTGTGTCCAAAATCCGGAAGAGGTACACATTTTTCCATGATACTTTTCCTCTTTTTAGGTCCCTTTTCCTGGTTTTGGCATCCAAATATTGAAGCAAATTACCGACCAAAATATTTCTGTGTTAAAGTGGCCTAAAGCAAAAAAAATTATGACCACGGTAGTCACTAAATGCATCATATTAGGAAAAAAACTTCCTTCTCGATTTTAAATATAGTAAACAGAATTAATCTGTCTGAATCAATGACCCCTCTCTAGAAAGCTATACATATAACTTTGTGAGATTATATATTTCAATAAAGGCATTGAGACCCTCTTGGACTCTTTCAACGAATCAACCATCAAAAAAAAACAATAGCAGGTGGGCAAAACACACCCCCTTATAACAAAAGAAGATATATAGTAACAAGATGCGCAGTTGATGATGCTGAATATTAAAGGGATTGCACTGGAATCGACAATTATCACCTATTCGCAGGATCTACCACTGTGATCCCTAGTGATCGTGGGAACGGGGGTTCTGAAACTCCGGTTCCTCCTCACTGTACCTCCCACAGTGAGGAGGGACTTGAATAGAGCTGCACAGGCCGGGGAGGAATAATTTCTATGTGGGGGCACTATCAGGGCATCCCTATCGTGTGGGGGGCACTAATAGTCACTGAGGCAGGTCGGATGGTCTGGGGTCAGCAGTAGAGATAAGCGAATTTCCCGCAAATCGAAAGTGCCCCAAATGCCCAGAAAAGTCATGTATGACACTGTGAGGTATTCTAGTACTGTATTCAATCCCTTTCAAGCTCTTTAATGCCAAGACACCATTAGTAATGTCAAAGTGACAGCAATATATATTTCTATTTCTAAACGGATGGTAGCCGGTGGTAACAAACAGCCTGTTTAAAAACACACTGCACTGTCTGATCTTCTTATGCTTTTTAAAATTAAAAATTCAGTCCAAAACATATCCTGTTTTGGCGGCAGATGCCTGCCGGTATTTCTACACACACACATGGTAGTATTGGAAAAAGCAATGCCTTTTTAACAAGCAATTCAAAATGATCTTTTTTGGGGAGTAGCAAAAGGGTATTTTAAAGAAAAGAAATACATATACAGTATATATATATATATATATATATATATATATATATATATACAAATGTTTGAACAGCATATTCCAACAAAATTAAACAAAACGTGTATGCAGGTGCAAGAACGCCTGTGACTACTAATTTATACAGCACACAAGAAAATGGCGACACCACACTGTGAACACTTATGTAACATAGACCACTAAATATAAATAAATATGCATTACATGCTCATCTACTTACAATTGGGGCCACCTGCTACGACAAGGCGTCCTCTATAAGTGGGATATATATATATATATATATATATATATATATACACAGTGAAGGAAATAAGTATTTGATCCCTTGCTGATTTTGTAAGTTTGCCCACTGTCAAAGTCATGAACAGTCTAGGTTAATTTTACCAGTGAGAGATAGATTATATAAAAAAAAAAAGAAAATCACATAGTCAAAATTATATATATTTATTTGCATTGTGCACAGAGAAATAAGTATTTGATCCCCTACCAACCATTAAGAGTTCAGCCTCCTCCAGACCAGTTACACGCTCCAAATCAACTTGGTGCCTGCATTAAAGACAGCTGTCTTAAATGGTCACCTGTATAAAAGACTCCTGTCCACAGACTCAATTAATCAGTCTGACTCTAACCTCTACAACATGGGCAAGATCAAAGAGCTTTCTAAGGATGTCAGGGACAAGATCATAGACCTGCACAAGGCTGGAATGGGCTACAAAACCATAAGTAAGACGCTGGGTGAGAAAGAGACAACTGTTGGTGCAATAGTAAGAAAATGGAAGACATACAAAATGACTGTCAATCGACATCGATCTGGGGCTCCATGCAAAATCTCACCTCGTGGGGTATCCTTGATCCTGAGGAAGGTGAGAGCTCAGCCGAAAACTACACGGGGGGAACTTGTTAATGGTCTCAAGGCAGCTGGGACCACAGTCACCAAGAAAACCATTGGTAACACATTACGCCGTTATGGATTAAAATCCTGCAGTGCCCGCAAGGTCCCCCTGCTCAAGAAGGCACATGTACAGGCCCATCTGAAGTTTGCAAATGAACATCTGGATGATTCTGAGAGTGATTGGGAGAAGGTGCTGTGGTCAGATGAGACTAAAATTGAGCTCTTTGGCATTAACTCAACTCGCCGTGTTTGGAGGAAGAGAAATGCTGCATATGACCCAAAGAACACCGTCCCCACTGTCAAACATGGAGGTGGAAACATTATGTTTTGGGGGTGTTTCTCTGCTAAGGGCACAGGACCACTTCACCGCATCAATTGGAGAATGGATGGAGCCATGTACCGTCAAATCCTGAGTGACAACCTCCTTCCCTCCACCGGGACATTAAAAATGGCTCGTGGCTGGGTCTTCCAGCACGACAATGACCCGAAACATACAGCCAAGGCAACAAAGGAGTGGCTCAAAAAGAAGCACATTAAGGTCATGGAGTGGCCTAGCCAGTCTCCAGACCTTAATCCCATCGAAAATTTATGGAGGGAGCTGAAGATCCGAGTTGCCAAGCGACAGCCTCGAAATCTTAACGATTTACAGATGATCTGCAAAGAGGAGTGGGCCAAAATGCCATCTAACATGTGTGCAAACCTCATCATCAACTACAAAAAACGTTTGACTGCTGTGCTTGCCAACAAGGGTTTTGCCACCAAGTATTAAGTCTTGTTTGGCAAAGGGATCAAATACTTATTTCTCTGTGCACAATGCAAATAAATATATATAATTTTGACTATGTGATTTTCTGTTTTTTTTTAAATATAATCTATCTCTCACTGGTAAAATTAACCTAGCCTAAAAATTCTAGACTGTTCATGTCTTTGACAGTGGGCAAACTTACAAAATCAGCAAGGGATCAAATACTTATTTCATTCACTGTATATAATCGCACCAAAAATATTCAATTGAAGCAGCACTCATGTAATAAAAGGGTGGGTGCAAAGCAACTAGAGCTTAATCCACAGCTCAAGAAACCATTTGAGAAAAAAATTGCAGCACTCCAGCAAGGTCCACTAAGAAAATCTCTTGGTCAGGGTTCCTTTTGCATGATTTACTGCATCAATGATAGTGTGGCATGGAGGAGATCAGCCAGTGGCACTGCTGAATTGTTATGGAAGCCCAGGTTGCTTTAATAGCGGCCTTCAGCTCGTCTGCATTGTTGGGTCTGGTGTCTCATCTTCCTCTTGACAATACCCCATGGATTGTCTATGGGTTTAGGTCTGGCCAATCAAGCACAGTGATACTGTGGTTATTAAACCAGGTATTGGTACTTTTTCTTTTTTTGCAAAGTCTCTTTTTATTAAACAAGAAAGGCAACAGACAGATAGCACAGGACAGATGTACAAAACATAATATATATTATTTAGGTACACTATGACATGTTGAAATAAATTGCCTTCTCGGCGACGCTTAGGCTACAACGTCCTGTCAAAAACAAGAGGTACCAAAATGAAGACATCACAGGAGCATCTGTCAGAGGCAATAATGTACATCAGGGAAGAAACAACACATACTGGCAATTAGAATAATACAACAAAAGAAAACACAGAAATGAACTCAGCTCGGTATTTCAGCACACATATACACAAACATTATGGCTTAATACTTCTATAGATGTTGGTCGTTAGGTACAATGTGAAAGTTCAAAGTGTATAGTAATAATCCCATCTCGTAAGTGGATACCAGAATTCCAACATGGGTATGATAGTGGCACATATACACTACCGTTCAAAAGTTTAGGGTCACTTAGAAATTTCCTTATTTTTGCAAGAAAAGCACAGTTTTTTTCAATGAAGATAACATTAAATAAATCAGAAATACACTCTATACATTGTTAATGTGCTAAATGACTATTCTAGCTGCAAACGTCTGGTTTTTAATGCAATATCTACATAGGTGTATAGAGGCCCATTTCCAGCAACCGTCACTCCAGTGTTCTAATGGTACATTGTGTTTGCTAACTGTATTAGAAGGCTAATGGATGCTTAGAAAACACTTGAAAACCCTTGTGCAATTATGTTAGCACCGCTGTAAACAGTTTTGCTGTTTAGAGGAGTGTTCTTTGGGTCATAGGCAGCATTTCTCTTCCTCCAAACACGGCGAGTTGAGTTAATGCCAAAGAGCTCAATTTTAGTCTCATCTGACCACAGCACCTTCTCCCAATCACTCTCAGAATCATCCAGATGTTCATTTGCAAACTTCAGACGGGCCTGTACATGTGCCTTCTTGAGCAGGGGGACCTTGCGGGCACTGCAGGATTTTAATCCATTACGGCGTAATGTGTTACCAATGGTTTTCTTGGTGACTGTGGTCCCAGCTGCCTTGAGATCATTAACAAGTTCCCCCGGTGTAGTTTTCGGCTGAGCTCTCACCTTCCTCATGATCAAGGATACCCAACGAGGTGAGATTTTGCATGGAGCCCCAGATCGATGTCGATTGACAGTCATTTTGTATGTCTTCCATTTTCTTACTATTGCACCAACAGTTGTCTCTTTCTCACCCAGCGTCTTACTTATGGTTTTGTAGCCCATTTCAGCCTTGTGCAGGTCTATGATCTTGTCCCTGACATCCTTAGAAAGCTCTTTGATCTTGCCCATGTTGTAGAGGTTAGAGTCAGACTGATTAATTGAGTCTGTGGACAGGAGTCTTTTATACAGGTGACTATTTAAGACAGCTGTCTTTAATGCAGGCACCAAGTTGATTTGGAGCGTGTAACTGGTCTGGAGGAGGCTGAACTCTTAATGGTTGGTAGGGGATCAAATACTTATTTCACTGTGCACAATGCAAATAAATATATATAATTTTGACTATGTGATTTTCTGTTTTTTTTTTTTAAATATAATCTATCTCTCACTGGTAAAATTAACCTAGCCTAAAAATTCTAGACTGTTCATGTCTTTGACAGTGGGCAAACTTACAAAATCAGCAAGGGATCAAATACTTATTTCCTTCACTGTATATCCTGGAGGCACCAGCATGAAGAGTCATATGACCAGGATGAAACGGCCATTGTTCAATTGGAACTGCAGTACTGCATTTTCCCCAACTGCACATGTGTTTTATCTTATACACTTGGAATACAATAAAGAGTGAATATTTCTACAACCTGTAAGTTCCTGCTCTTGATTTTCTTCTTGCTATTTTCCTATCACCGTTGAGAGAATATACAGGGCACTGCAGCCTAAGCCCAAATTGAACAAGCCACCAATTGATGTAGTTTGCAGATTGTTGAGCAGACACCGTGCCCATCTCGAAGGCAAGCAGAGAGGGACCAGACCTGGCATTTGAAGATACACCTATACACTTGTACCAAGAAATTGCGGCGTCCACGCTTGCTAAAAGGCTCATTTTGCGATCCCTGCTCTTGAAGTTCCAGTAATTGAAATCACAATATAATTGGTTACACCCTTTTGAACTTTCTATCCGGAAGGATGTAAAGCGCCTTGCCATACACCAACCAGATGACCTTTTGGAGGCTTGGGACAAGCTAGGCATACCTTTGAAATTTTTAGATTCATCCACAAAACATTCTGCCACATCTTTTGCGGCTCTGGTAGGAGTTAAAAACATTGCAAGAACTTGTAGTAATAGATGTGTGGATTACAGTTACCCACATTCTTCTCATTGCCACACTGGTCGCACTAAATCCTGGAATACATATTTATGCATAGCAGCCAACTTCATGCATTACATACAGCTAAGATTGGCCCTAAAACCCTTACAGATCATTTTCTAGTAGTGGTTACAGAGTTTCTCTCTAATTTGCCAAGGAAAAAATGGATTTAGTACCTTAACGAAACTCTTCTAGACAACCCAATCCATGTTGCATCTCTGATGCAACAATTACAAATGTATTTCGACATAAATAACTCTTCAGATGTCTCATTAACATATACTTAGGAGGCCCACAAAGCAGAGAGAATTCCCACACATTCTGTGGCCCTGAAGGTCTTCTGTGATCTGCTAATCTTATGGGACAAGCTTAAAGAATTCTTTAGCAAAAATTCAGCAAAAAGCTTTCTATAATATAAGCAAAAGATTTCCTCACAAAACCAAATGGTACTATTTCTGTTTCAATATGTCTTTATTAAACAGTTGAGACATCAGAAAATATATGTGTATAACAGTTCTACTCGCAGGTAGAAGTAAATAGTTAGTCTCAAATAATAATTAACCTATAAGTTTTAACATTTTGAGAAAATGGGATTCAAAATAATATGGATAATCAAATGGTACTATTTCTACTAACACTTCATAAATAGCCAAGGCATTCACGGAATTTTATTTGTCTCTATATAATCTCCTACAGCGGAAACGTTCACATTTTGCCCCACAAAGAAGGCAAGGATCCAACATGCTAAAGCTTCAGACACATTTCTCTCTTAAACATTGATTTAAAAATCTGGGCCAAATTAATCTCTACTAGAATTAGTAATCTACTACCCAAACGAGTTCACCCAGGCCTAATTATATTTGTGGGGGGGGGGGCGATGACACAACACCACAAGACTCATGAATGCAGTCTAGTATGCTCACACACCAATGCTCCCTTGATCCTTGTCGACACAGATGCCAAAAAGGCATTTGACAGCGCGGCTTGGCATTATATGGAACAAACATTACTGAACATTAGTTTTCACATCTTCACATTATATAGCATCCCTCTGTCAGTGTTGGAGTCAATGGTGTTGTCGCCCTTCCTCTCAATCATCAATGGGACAAGACAGGGGTGCCTACTCTCTTTATCTCTTTTTGTCTTGATGTTGGAGACGCTTCTTTAGAAACTAAGAAGACACTATTATAGAACGGCAGATTGGTTTTCATACTCATTTGGCAGCAGACTATTTGCTGTTGATAATAATATATCCTCAGTAAACATTCGCCATCAGGCAAGACATCTTTTCAGAGTTCGGGGTTCTCTCCAACTTTAAGATAAATTATATCAAATCCGAAATATTAAACATATATCCCTCTCCCTAATTAGCTAAAACATGCGTGCGTGTATATAGAAGACAGCATATTAACCATTTTATTGATAGTAAAAAAAATCTGTCATAGAAGTAGTCCTCGAATCCGACATAATCCAATGTCCGGACCTGTAAAAAAACACAAGCACAAAGAAAAACGATTAGTAACACATGTGGTAGGCTTAGATACAGGGCCCATGTGTGATACTGTCTGTTGGACCCTGTATCTAAGCCTACCACAAGGTAGGCTTAGATACATTGTCCAGCAGACAGTAATCTTATACAGTATAAGATTACTGTCTGCTGGAGCCTTGTATCTAAGCCTACCATGTGGTAGGCTTAGATACAAGGTCCAACAGACAGTATTACATATGGGCCCTGTATCTATGCTTACAATGTGGTTATGTAAGATGCTTATATACCGGACCCCAGCAGACAGTAATCTTATACAGTATAAGATTACTGTCTGCTGGGGCCCAGTATATAAGCCTACCATGTGGTAGGTTTATATACAGGGCCCATCAGACAGGATCACACATGGGCCCTGTATCTAAGCCTTCCATGTGATTGGCTTAGATACAGGGCCCAGCAGACAGCATCACACAACCTGTGATCCTGTCTCATGGGCCCTCTAAGCCTGCTACATCGTAGGCTTAAAGGGGTTGTCCAGTCCCTAAACATTGATGGCCTATCCTCAGGATAGGCCATCAATGGCTGATAGGTCGGGGTCCGACCGGGACCCCGCTAATCAGCTGTTTTGAAACGGCCGTAGTTGCTTCCCCTTTATTTCCCTTACTTGCTCACAGTGTGAGTTGCTGACACGGATTCACAGTGTGAGAAAGTGACCGGAATGAAGGGGAAGCAGCTCTCATATGAGCTCTGCGGCTCCTTCAAAACAGCTGATTGGCGGGATCCTGGGAGTCGCACCATGACCCATCAGCTTCAGCAAACAGGGATATTAATCTTACCCTCCACTTCATCGCAACGGAGGGCCTAACTCTATCCAGGGTCGGGATGTTGTGCGCGGCGCACAGTGCTGTGACGTCAGGACCTCCGCTATTGCGACCGCTGCGACCCCTATAGCTACGCCAATGCTCTTAACTACACTAATTTGTTACAAAAGTTATCTACTCAACTGTCCTTTTAATCTCCCCTTTCTTTCCTGGATGTGTCGTAAGAATCTTTTACAAACATGCATACTGCCTATAATATTGTATACCATATAAGCATATGGTCCCGACCAAAGAGTTTTTTTCATTCAGGTGAGATTACTTTTCTCTACTTTCCTATGGAAGCAAGAAATACCACGACTGTTCTACAAATTGCTTTCTCAAAAAAAGACTAGGAGTAGTCTGCGACTGCCTGATATTGAGCTGTATTACAAAGCTACTCATCTGCAGAGATGGCTAGATAGCGTCTAACCGGGTGAAGTGGCTTGGTGTGTGACTTCAAAATAAGGAAGAGGTAAGACTTTTGGCAAATCCTCTTCTTAAGGGAACAGGAAAAAAAGCAAAAAGGGAGACACGGCGCCAAGTAGCGTGATCAATAGTATAAGGTGCAAAAAAAACGGTACATAAATGCTCACCTGTTCAGTGGCAAATTACCGGCATGTAATTTGTATCAATAAGCTGCTGCCAATCCCAGACGCAATCCCCGTGGAGATGCCAAAGTAATATTGAAGTAAGAGAAAAAACGGGATAAACGGCGCTGCTTATAAAGGTACGGTTTATTAGAAGGATGCTACGCGTTTCGGCGCCGGACCGGCGTCTTCATCAGGCATGTCGCAGGGTTAAAAACCACATGTATATATACCAAATACCATAGGGTAAATTACAAACTGATTGGACCAGTTCAGACCAGCCTCCTGGCCAAAAACCGCCAAAAACAGCAGGTCAAAGTTCAGAAGTTGATACAAATAAAGAGAGAAAAAAAAAAAAAGGTCAAAGTTCAGAAGTTGATACAAATAAAGAGAAAAAAAAAAAAAAAAAAGAGAAAAAAAAAAATAAAGAAAAAAAAAAATAAGGAAATGCAATATGCAAACATATAATAAGGAAATAACAATATATGACAAGGGTGATTCGATAACAGACATGGATGATTAAATAGGTATATTAAAACTAAGACAGATGTTTGTAAAAGCCTGTCTCGAAATGCCGAACTACAAAAAGGATAAATACAAATCAGAGTGAACTACCAGCTAGTTTACGATAATAGAAATAAAAAATATATATATAATTATAATAGAAACATTGCTGAAGTACATACGTGATGGTAGTTTAAGAAAAGGGCAGCGGCCGTTGTATGTTGCCAGGAAACACATACACAATACAATCCGGAAGAGGTAAAGCGGTCTCAATGGAACGCATGGTGGAACGTTGTCAGGGAAACCACTGACAACAGACAACAAAAATCCCGAAAGTGAAGCACAGTGATACGCATAATGGACCGCAGATACGGGCGATATGCTGGGATTATAAAAACACGAACTATAAATAATAATTAATAACATTATTATAGAGCGTAAAGAAATATATATATATAAAAAAAATATATAGTATGAACTAGCCTCAGCTAATAAAATTCACATAAAATGTTAGGGTAAAATTACATAGCACAATGATAATGATACTTACAACAAAACTGCATAAATGAAGATAGAAGGGTTATTGTAAAATAGTAACATAACGCTTATGAGGAACAAAATCTAAAAGCAAGGTTAAATTAATCGTCAAGACTTCTATATCATTAATCCAATACGGAAATATGGTTAAAAAAGCAAGGTCAACAGTTATATAAACATAAACATAAGATCATTAATCCAATGCGGACTCTGTAATATCGTTAAGACCATTGGGGTATAACGTTCCCAATTTATATATCCAGAAATTTTCCCTTTGTTTTAATCTGGTAAATCTATCGGGTATATCGATAGGTATTCTCTCTATAGGAGTTACAGTAATAGTGCCAAAGTTACAGTTATGTACAGTGGCACAATGGCGAGATACACTATGTTTAACGAAACCAGTCCTAACATTAAATCTATGCTTATTGATCCTATTTCTAAGGGTTTGGGTGGTACGACCCACGTATTGACGGTCACATGTGCATTGTAATAGGTATATAACATAGTCGCTCCCGCAGTTGAGGAAGTTTTTAATCGGGAAACTTTCCTTGGTATTTACCGATATAAAATTAGTTATTTTGTTCGCAATATTGGAACAACAGAGGCATCTTGGTTTGCCGCAAGGATATGAGCCATTAGATGTTAGAATTGTTTTATGAGGGTCACAATTAATTTTCCGTAATCTACTAGGTGCAATTAAATTCCTCAATGTTTTAGCCCTTCTATAAGTGATCTTGGGTCTAGTGGGAATAATACTTTTCATATATTGGTCGTTCTTAAGGATATGCCAATGTTTATTAATTGTTGAACTAATTAATTTGCTTCCTTTGTTAAAAGTAGTAATAAAATTGCAATTAAAATCTGTGGATTTCTCTATACAAGCACTCGGATTAATGCAATCTAATTGTGTTAATGCCTTTGCTCTCGATTCTGCTCCCATAATCAGGCTTGCTGGGAAGTTTTTTTGTTTAAACCTTCTTTTTAATAAATTACATTCAGTCGAGAAATCTTTGTCATTAGTGCAGTTTTTTCTTATCCGTCTGAATTGGCCAAAGGGTACGTTTTTTAGCCAAGGTTGGTAATGTGCACTTTTAAAATCCAAGTAGCTATTCACATCAACTCCTTTAAAATGTGTTTTAGTACTAATGAGGTGACCATTTTTCATAATTGTAAGATCTAAAAAATCAATGTATTCACGGGAAGATGTGTGTGTAAAGGAGATACCATAACTGTTATCATTAAGATGCTCGATAAAATCTGAAATAACTGTCGCCTCACCTTTGATAATAAAAAAGAGGTCATCGATATACCGTTTATAAAATATAATATTGTCCCTAAATTTATCATTACCATAAATATAAAAATCTTCAAAGGCCCCCATGTACAGATTGGCGTACGATGGGGCAAATCTCGACCCCATCGCACAGCCCTTTAACTGCCTATAAAAACTCCCTTCAAATGTGAACACATTGTGTTGAAGTATAAAATCAATGCACTCCATTAAAAAATTGATCTGGTTGTTTGGTAATCGTGGATCAGACATTAGGTAGGTTTGTGATGCCTGCATACCAAGGTCATGGGGGATGTTCATGTATAATGATGAAACATCTGCTGTTAAAAACCATTTTTGTTGTCTGTTGTCAGTGGTTTCCCTGACAACGTTCCACCATGCGTTCCATTGAGACCGCTTTACCTCTTCCGGATTGTATTGTGTATGTGTTTCCTGGCAACATACAACGGCCGCTGCCCTTTTCTTAAACTACCATCACGTATGTACTTCAGCAATGTTTCTATTATAATTATATATATATTTTTTATTTCTATTATCGTAAACTAGCTGGTAGTTCACTCTGATTTGTATTTATCCTTTTTGTAGTTCGGCATTTCGAGACAGGCTTTTACAAACATCTGTCTTAGTTTTAATATACCTATTTAATCATCCATGTCTGTTATCGAATCACCCTTGTCATATATTGTTATTTCCTTATTATATGTTTGCATATTGCATTTCCTTATTTTTTTTTTTTCTTTATTTTTTTTTTTCTCTTTATTTGTATCAACTTCTGAACTTTGACCTTTTTTTTTTTTTTTTTTTTTTTTTTTTTCTCTCTTTATTTGTATCAACTTCTGAACTTTGACCTGCTGTTTTTGGCGGTTTTTGGCCAGGAGGCTGGTCTGAACTGGTCCAATCAGTTTGTAATTTACCCTATGGTATTTGGTATATATACATGTGGTTTTTAACCCTGCGACATGCCTGATGAAGACGCCGGTCCGGCGCCGAAACGCGTAGCATCCTTCTAATAAACCGTACCTTTATAAGCAGCGCCGTTTATCCCGTTTTTTCTCTTACTTCAATCTTAAGGGAACAGTCAGGGCATGGATTGCAAATCAATCCTGCCTGCCACACTCCACATCTCCCTCCAGGGCTAACACCTGCTTCTTTGCTGCCCAACCTAGTCCCTTCAATAAAACATTCTCCACATGATTTGTGTATCTTGTTATCTCATACAACACTAGCCGACTTGATGGATCACAACATAGCCCCAGATCATGATAAAGTCCAGTCAATGGTGGGGCCTCAAAAACTCAGCCTCGTTCAACTTCATCATATCCAGCAAAATAGTCTGACTTATTTCAACTCGAACAAGGCCTTTAGAGTTCTTACCTCTTTAACCCCTTAGTGACCACCAATACGTCGTTTCTCAGCAGTCACTAAGGGGCCTTAGGCTAGGCCATCGCCTTTTCCAAGCAGACTAGTTTAATTCTTGCACGGGTGTGCCGTGCAAGTTTGAGCGTGTGCTGGGCTGTCTGAAGACAGCCGGGCTCCTGCTCTAATGTTAGCGATTGAGGTTTCCTTAGATCGCGGACGTTTAACACCATAAATGCTGAGGTCAATAGCGACCGCGGCATTTAAGTGCTTTACAGAGGGAGAGGGCTCCCTCTCTCACCCATCGGCAGCCCACAAATGCAATCTCGGGCCTCCAATGAAGTGCCATGGCAGCCAGGGCCTAAGAAAGGCCCCCAGGTCTGCCCTGGCTATATGCGTATTAGGCGTGCCAGAGGCATAGCCTAATAGATTGCCTGTCAGTTAAAGCATTATATCTGTGATCAAAAGATTGCATAGTTAAGTCCCCAAGTGCGACTAAAAAGATAAGTAATTATTGTTAAAAAAAATATTTAAAAAGATGCACAGTAAAAAAAAAAAAATAACAAAAAACATTTTTTCCATTAAATAGTGGTTTTATTTAGTAAAAGTGTAAAAAAGAAATAAAAATACACACATATGGTATCGAATGCGATCGTAGTAACCGAAACAATACAGTTAACATGTAATTTAAACTGTAAGCTGAACGCCGTAAAAAATAATGAAAAAAAAAATGGCGGAATTGCTATTATTTTCCATTTCCCCCCAAAAAAGTAATAATAAAAGTTAATAAATAAGTCCCATGTACCTCAAAAAAAGTGCCAATGAAAACTATGTCTTGTCCCACAAAAAACAAGCCCACATATAGCTACATCGACATAAAAATAAAAGTTATGGCTCTTGGAAAGCGACAATGCAAAAACAAATCATTTTAGTTCAAAAGTGTTTTTACTGTGCAAAAGTAGTATAACATTTAAAAAAAACTATAGTATACATATGTATATATACATATATGTGGCATTGTCATAATCTTACCGACCTATAGAATAAAGACAACATGTTATTTACACTGCCCGGTGAATGGCATAAATCTAAAACGCATAGAACAATGGCAGAATTGCTGTTTTTTTTTCTGCCCTCCCCAAAAAAAGTTAATAAAAGTAAATAAAAAAATATATGTATCCCAAATTGATGCCATTAAAAAATACAACTAATCCCACAAGTCCTCATACAGCTATGTCAACGGAAAAAAGTTATAGCTCTTTGAATGCGACAATGGAAAAACGAAAAAAATTGCTTCGTCATTAAGGCCTAAAATAGGTTTGTCACTAAGGGGTTAACACGGTTTATCCAAAATCTACTTGCAATTAGTTATGGATAGAACCTGTGCCACAACGACTTTTCTGTTGTCTTGGGAAGTTGAGCTAGGGTGACGACTTACAGATGTAGAGAAGTCCCTCACCTTTAACCGCTCTCAAAATTTTCAAGGAGTGTTAAACTTCAAGAAAAACATTACAAATTGCTTACTAGATGGTACAAAACACAAGAACTGCTATACCATTTTGGTTTAGCTAACTCCAACCTATGTTAAAGATGCCAGAAACACATAGGAAATTCATCCCGCATCTGGTGGCACTGCCAATTGGTCAGACTCTTCTGGAAAGCAGTTGAATCTCGCATAAATATAGTCTGCTCCTCTATGATACGATTGTCCGTTGAATTAATAGCTTGGGCTTTGTCTTTGCAAAACCTCCGTCCCTCTTTATAGTCCTTAGCCATGTATTTCATTGCAGCAGCGAAATGTTTGATCCCACTGCTTTGGCTTCAACAATATCGACCCACAAAAACCAAATATGCATATTGGAGGAGCTCAGCTGACCAGTTGGCATGACCGCTGACATTATGAGTTTATGAAAGTCTGAAAACCTTGGCTTGCACACATAAAACACTGATGAGAAATATATACTTATCCTGTTAATGTTGTCCTTAAAAGGGTTTTCCCACGAGGGACATTTATGACATATTCACAGGATATGTCATAAATGTCAGATAGATGTGGGTCCCACTTCTGTGACCCGCACATATCTCTGGAACGGGGCCCCTTAAACTCTATTCTACCTGTGTGTGTGTGTTGGCTGATTTCCAACTATGAAGGTGAAAATAGCATAGCTCGCTGAGCTACGCTGTTTTCGTAAGCCCCATAGAACTGATTGGTAGTTACGGAAACAGCGTAGCTCGCATGCTACGCTGCTTCTGTAACTGCTATTCACTACTACGGGAGCGTAGCGACCGACCATAAAGGCAGGATGTGGCCGGGAGTCAGCGATAGCAGACAAAGCTAGAACAGGGTTTAGGGAACCCCGTTCTAGAGATAGGTGCGGGTCCCAGAGGTGCGACCCGCATCTATGTGACATTTATGACATATCCTGTGGATATTATAGCAAAATACTTGAGAAAAAAATCGGTATGGCAAAAGTAAAAAAGTGTTTATTAACACATCCCAATATCAATAGTGCTACGTTTCGACCCCGCAGGAGTCTTTATCAAGCATGATTACAGTGCAGGACAGTTGTCCCGCAGCGAGGCAGGGACTCCTAGCGTCGTACACAACTATGATGCTAGGAGCCCGGCTCCCTGCAGTGTGTACTGTCTGGGACTTGCGCCCGAAATACGTTCCGTCCTTTACGGACCGAACATGCTCGTGTGAATCCAACCTTAAGAAACCCTGTCTATGATGATCAGGGACAGATTATAGGGAGGACACCCGGGGCATGAACCTCTAACACCTAGGGAGACTTAATTGCACCCACCAGAGGCGTAACATCTTCTTTGGACCAATCCATTTATATTTTTACATGTTGCAGTTTTGCTGCCGTTTTTTTGTTGCAAAAGAGCTAAAAAAAAAACTGCTAAAATTGCATCAAGCTCACTGCACTGCACCTAGGCACAACAGAGGAAGCGGATTAAAACCAGTAAGAGTATGTAGTAGTATGTATGTGTGGTGGGTGTGCTGCCTCTATGAGGTGAGGGGTGAGATTGTGGTTGCCAAACATCCATTCATTTATGGACAGTCTGGAAATACAACTAAAAAACACCACCTAAAAATCTGGACTGATTTCAACCGTTGTTGGTACTGTGTATGCACTAACAACGTTCATGGTACAAACAAAGCTGAGGAAAAATGTTAGAGGTCCAGCACACGATGTGATATGAAAAAAATACTATAGGAAAAGTTCGAAACAAGTAGGCGTTCTCTCTAGAGATTTTTTGATTTCTTGTTTTAATTTTGACTTAAATAAACAGTTTTGTATTTTTTTATATCATATCGTGTGCTGGACCTCTAACTTTTTTCCTTGGATTTCTACTTACTCCCGACGTAGCTCTCTTGCCCGTGCACCGAATAATCCTGAAATGTGGCATCCTTACTTCGAATGAGTGGTGAGTGGACCAATTTTTCTTGTATATTTTCTACAAACAAAGCTGCCCTGACCTAAGAAAGGGCAATGGCCGGGGTGAGATGGCGTATTGGATGCAAGTATGCCCACCCTCATCCATTCTCCGTCACTCCACAACATCTCCCCACCATCTAAATGTATACTCTTATCAGACTTCCACAGTGTGTACAGGTCAGTGCTATATCCTGGGGCCTGAATTCTCTCTAAGGCCTGCGGCCACCTCACTGGACAATACAATACGGGGGTTGGGTGACCCCCGTTCTCGGTATAGGTGAGGGGTCCATCTATATCTATCAGACATTTGTCTGAGTTGAAAATAACCCATTAAGACTGTCCAGTCTTAATAAATTCCCTCCCCCCCATAGTATATTAGAAAGTTATATTCATTTTTACAGGGATTAAGCTTAATTTACATAAAAAAGATATTCCCTCTTAAAAAAGAAACCAGGTGATTACAGTGTGATTCATTGTAGAGTAACATGCCAGACATTCAAACGAATGTCTGTCCATGTAATGCAAGGATGTGCCGAGTCCGCCAGAGTAGCACTCCATTCCGGCACATAGCAAAGAACACCCCTCTATAAAATCCATATATGGACAGGGGTTGTCCTGATGGGATAACCCCTTTAGAGAGGCTTCAATTCTGTAAATATGCTGTAAATGAAAACAGCAGAATAAATACCGTTGCAGTAAACAAACTAATCCACGTTCTGCTCCACTTATAAATTAATTCTGTGAGTCACTGCATGTTTAGTTCCCTTGCAGAACAAGCATTTTTTAAAATCTATTAGGCATTGGAAGTTATTAGCTATTTCTACAGCTGGAATTTGAAGTAGCGGGTAATTGTGTAGTAAAATATTGTTTAATAAGGTTCTGCATGGGCAAAATTAATCTTAACTTATTATCCTAATTAGAATGAAAGCATACATCCATAGGGTCCTGGTAATCTGAGCATGAAGAATTTAATTTTTGTTCGTTTCACTATTTTAGAAGATTATGAAGCCCAATATAAATGCATACTATTTGCACATTGTATTTTTACAATACAAAACAATGTGTTGGTAAAAGAGAATATTAGGGTCTGCACACATCTGCGTAGGAGGCTCTGGCCCAAAATACCGGAGTCAATAGCACAACATGCTGCGCTATTGCTTCTGGTAAAACGACGGACGCATTGAGGGAAACCCAACAGAACCAATTAAAGTCAATTAGTTCCGTCAGGTGCCAATGGTGTCCGTCGTGTAACAGATTCACCGCCTGTGGGTTTTCCTACATATTCCTCTATCCAATAGACAATATCATATACCACTGTTCTACATAGGCTATACTATTATTGACAAACACGTCCCTGAAGCTGTCCACCTGCCACCTATATCCCCATACCCTTACCTTTGCTAAGAATTTTTAACTGCTTACTTATATTTGTCGATGCTTGATATGATTATATGTACATGCCTGCGCACATGTTACAGTCCTGTTCATAATGTCTATACTCTGTAAGAAATTTATTTTGAATTTATATGAAGTCAATATATTTTCTAAAAATTGTTTGTATTGTTCCTACAGTGCCTGATAAAGGTCGATTAACGACCGAAACGTCGCACTAAGCCACTGGCATTATTACTACAAATAAAAACAAGATTTCTTTAGCTTCATACTTGTGTGCCGAATACTTCTTCTTGTTGTGTATGCAAAACATAAATCTCCTAGTTCAATTGGCCTGATAGCAAGAAGCTTACATTTACATTTACAAGTGGAGCAGAACATGGATTAGTATATAAGCATGGGTATTTAATCTGCTGTTTTCATATACAGTATATTTACAGAAGTGTAAACCTCTTAACTCCTTGGGGCTACAGCCATTTTTCATTTTTCATTTTAGTTTTTATCTCCCCTCATTCCAAATGCCATATTTTTTTATGTTTCCTTTGCAACAGCCATGAGGGCATTTTTTTTGGAGTTGTATTTTTTAATGTCACCATTTAAAGTACTATATAATGTTATGGAAACTGAATAAAAATTCTTGGTGGGTTTCATCGCTTTTTGGGTGTCGTTATTACGGCATTTACCGTGCGGTGAAAAACATGTTAATTTCATGTTGTGGGTCAATAAGATTACGGTGATACCAAAATTGTACATAGTTGATGATGTTACTACTTTGACAAAGAAAAAGCAATTTGTTAAAAATATATATTTTGTGTTGCCATATTCTGATACCCATAACTTCTATATTTTTCGGTTGAAGGAGCGGTGTGAGGGCTTGGGTTTAGTGTAGCGAGCTGTAGTTTTTATCTGTACCATTTTGGGTTACATATGACTTTTCGATATAATTTTATATTCCATTTTGTTTTGGAAATCAAGACAAAGCAAATCTCGCATTTTCCTCCGGCGGGTTAAATAAAATGGTATTTTAATAGTTTGGAATTTTACAGACGTGCTGATACCAATTATGTTTACTTTTTGTATTTTTTACATTACTTTAGGAGAAAAATGAGAAAAGAGATGTTTATTGAACTTTTAACATTTTAAATTATTTTGTACTTTATTAAAATTTTTATTTAACAGTTTTTAACTTTTTTTTTAGTCCCCCTACAGAACTTAACCCGTTAGTGACCGCCCATAGGTGTTTTTATGGCGGCCACTAACAGGCTTTATTCTAATGCAGTAACCTTTGTACAGAGCTGCTTCAGAATATATAAACAGAGCAGGGAATCGTTAAATCTCCCTGCTCCTAGCTACCTGTAGCTGAGGGCTGGGAGCAGCCCTGCTCTAACAAGCGAGATCAATATCAGTATCGATCTCGCTCGATTAACCCCTCAGATGTGGCGCTCAATAGCGAGTGCCGCATCGGAGTGGTTTTGGAGAGAGGGAAGGGTCTCTTTCTCTCACCCCAACAGCATCCTGCAATAAGATCGCCGGGTGTCATGTCTTCTATGGCAGCCGGGGGCCTAATAAAGACCCCCAGGTCTGCCTCTAGTTAATGCCTGCTAGGCCATGCCTAGCAGATGCCTGTCCGTTTTACACGGATCAGATGATTGTATAGTGAAGTCCCCTAGTGGGACTAGTAAAAAAGTAAGAAAAAAGTTTAATAAAGTTAATAATAAATAAATAAGTGAAAAAAATAAAAAATTAATAGTTACACATACTCCAAATTGGTACCAATAAAAACTACAAGGCAAAAAAAAAATTATACAGCTACATCGGCGGGAAAAATAAAAAAAAGTTGCGACTCTTCAAATATGGAGACACGAAACCAAGTAATTTGGGAAAAAAAGGGTTTTTACTGTGTAAAAGTAGTAAAACACAAAAACTATAAAAATTTGGTATCGTTGCAATCGTAACAACCCACTGAATAAAGTTATTCTTTTTTTTATACCACACGGCAAATGGCGTAAATTTAGGATGCTTTTTTTTCTATTGCCCCCCCAAACGAAAGTAAATAACGGTTAATCAATAAATTATATGTACCCCAAAATGGCACTATAAAAAATACAACTTGACTCGCAAAAAAACAAGACCTTATACAGCTATGTCGATGGAAAAACGTAAAAAAATAGCTTGGTCATTAAGGCCTAAAATAGGTTGGTCACTAAAGGGTTAAACGAGTGATGTGTTGTGTTATTTACCAGCACCTATTAAGCCCTGACCGCAGCATCTAAATTATTAGTTAGCTTTGATCGGAGTTATCTCTGATCCTGGCTGTTGCAGTGAAGTGTCGGCTGTAACATACAGCTGACACACTCTTAGCCCCTGAGCCTGCTGCATACTTCTACCAAACTAAAACTTAATCACTGTATAAGTGAAACATTATACTAGAGGCTTACAATATGCAATGCTGTTGGTCATCTATGGTGTCAGTAGTGTAGGGCTCTGTTCACATCAGCATCATGAATTTAATTTTTAATAGAGCTACACCGACTTTCACAGATCCCAATGGCTCCTTCATGATTTCATATGGCAAAAATAGTACTGCAGACTACACTATTCTTGGGTTCATAAAAGCAAAAATGTGAGAAAGTGACGATTTAAGTAAGTTTTTTTTATGTCTTTGTGAAAACTGATTTCCATATATTATTAGGAGATGAACAGCACTCCAACGCAGTTAAAAAGCAAGTGTAGAAGTTTATTGTGCAATCATATCCACCAAGTAGCCACTTAAGGCAACGTTTCTGACATAACCCCTTCATCAGGCTGGGTATAGCGATGAAGGGCTTACACCTGAAATGTTGCTTTATGCGGCTATTCAGTAAATATGATTGCATAATATACTTGCATTTCAACCCTGTTGGAGTGCTGTTCTCTCTTCCGTATATGTGTGGGGGTGTGTTATTTGAACATGTATTCAGCTTCATCTGGTTCTGTCCTCAGTTGTCTTCTTCCTATTTATTATGAATGTTCCAGTGTAGCAGGGTCTTTTACTATGAGAACTTCTAATTGTATGTCACGCATGAACCTCTGGAGTGAATAAACCGATAACTGAATATGTAATTAAATAAAGTACGTCACCAGGATATGCTGATTTCATCTGTTTTACTGATAAAGATACCGTGATAAACAATAAAGGCTCTTTTACACCGGTCGATAAGCGGCCAGTACAGTGAGCGCTGATCAACGAGACATCGTTGATCGGCGCTTGCTTGCTCCTGTCACACGGAGCTATGGATGAGGACGGGCGGTCATTACTCCGATCGCTCATCCCCATCCATTATTGTCATGTTGGCAGTGCATCTCCCAGGGAGATGTGCTGCCGACAACGATAATATTTAACTTTTTTAAAACTATACGACCAGCAGATGATCGAGCATTTGCTCGTTCATCTGATGATCGTTCCCCTGTTTACACAGGACAATTATCACAAACGAGCGTTATATTAACGCTCGTCTGCCCAATAATCATCATGTGTAAAACCCCCTTAAGGATGTAAGAAATGAAAGCAGGAAGTCTAGAGAAAGATAAAATAATAGGATAAGACCGAGCAAACTAAAGGTGATATTACACGGCCCAACATGGGCTGTGTAAACGAGCGCCGGTCAACGGGATAAACGTAAATGTAAACTATAGAATCAGCCAATGAACGAGTTCTTGCTCGTTCATCGGCTGATCGTTGCCCTGTTTGGGGAAATTATCAGAAACGAGCGTTCTATGAACGCTCATTTGCCCGATCATTGGGACGGTGTAAAAGAGCCTTTAGGGTCCTATTACACGGCCTGACGAGGGTCGTGTAAACGAGCTCCGATCAACGAGATAGCTCATTTGCTCCTTTCACAGGGAGCTATTATCAGTAATGTATAGAGACGAATGCTCGTACTACGATTGCTCATCCCCATACATTTTATCATGTCGGCAGCGCATCTCCCTGTTTAGACAGGGAGCTATGCTGCTGACAACGATAATACTTTAGGCTGCATAAACTATACAATTAGCCGATGAACAAGCGTTTGCTGATCGTTGCCCTGTTTACACTGGACACTTATCGGGAACGAGCTTTTTGTGAACGCTCGTTTGCCCAATAATTGACCGGTGTAAAAGAGCCCTTAGTCATGCCGTTGTCTAATAGAATTGTAAAACATTTTAAACCTGTATTGTGAGGCAGTCAGTAAATTTAAAAACTTCCAGTTGTAGTTTACAATATGGGTAATTTATTGAATAGTAGTATAATAGAAAAACATGCTGGATATCTGGAGTGGATTTTTGATTTCTGAGTTAGACGCTGTAAATATACCCTAATACACACTGCTGTTTACCCTATTAAGAAATAAGTAAAGAGTATTTTTCTAGAACTGTTCATATAAAAATTTGTGTATAGGTTCAGACAGCACCAGATATGTGGAAGGATGGGGTTTTACACGGATAGGGGCCCAACCCGAAGATGAGTATAAAAGAGTAACCGGCACACCAATTTTTGAAACAAAAGGTATTTTTATTTTGTTTTTGTTTTTAATGCCAGTGGCTTGTTTCGGTCAAAAGCGACCATCATCAGGCTCTGAGCCGTGCTGGAAAACTGTATAGACGAGCGCTAGTGGTGCTGGTAGCGGCTGGCCGCTGTATCATGGCGCTATCAGCACCACTAGCGATCGTCTATACAGTTTTCCAGCATGGCTCATGCCTGATGAAGGCCGTTTTTGACCAAAACGTCGCACTCTGCCACTGGCATTAAAAACAAAAACAAAACACAAATACCTTTTGTTTAAAAAATTGGTGTGCCGGATACTCTTTTATAATGTTCATATAAAACAGCTGCAACCAAAATCACAGTAAAACTATTTACAAAAACATGTATTTACATGCATTTTTTGTTGCATTTTCTTTTCATAGTAGTAGTACAAATTTCTACACGTATAGAGAAAACCTTAAAGTGAATGTCTAACGTTATAAAAAATGTTGGATATAGAACTCCAAATCTCTCCAATGTCCAAACTTTTAAGTTTACTGCCCACATAGCAAATGATAATCAAAAGAATTTTATTAGTTATATAATTATTCTTCTAAACTACATACCTAGCTGTGGCATACACAGGATAATATTTGTGTTAATAAATGCTGCACTTTATAACCATGGTAACCTTTTTGTTTTTTATTCTTCAGATGCTTTAACAGGAGTAATAAGTATTTTGACTGATATTATATGGAGGTTTACTGGCAATTTCTTGGCACCGGATATTGTTTGCAAAGTAATTCGATACCTCCAGGTAGGTGATTTCTACAATATGCATAAAGATTTGCACTTGAACAGGATCTGTCTGTGATATGCTGCCATAAGGCTGGGTTCACACGAGCACATTAACGTCCGTAATGGACGGACGTATTTCGGCCCGAAGTCCCGGACCGAACTCAGTGCAGGGAGCCGGGCTCCTAGCATCATAGTTATGTACGATGCTAGGAGTCCCTGCCTCTCTGCAGGACAACTGTCCCGTACTGTAATCATGTTTTCAGTACGGGACAGTAGTTCCGCGGAGAGGCAGGGACTCCTAGCATCTTACATAACTATGATGCTAGGAGCCCGGCTCCCTGCACTGAGTTCGGTCCGGGACTTCTGCCCGAAATACGTCCGTCCATTACGGACGTTAATGTGCTCGTGTGAACCCAGCGCACGCTGCCCGTTTTCTCAATTTTTCTTAGAAGTGTCCCATGCAAATAAGCTCAACATAGGGTGACTTGATACAGGGACCCAGAGAGAGGGAAGCATTCTTTGCAGGGCCGGCGTTAGGGGTGTGCGACCTGTGCCATTGCACAGGGCGCATCACTCCAGCAGGTGGAAGGGAGCGTTGCGCTGGCTCCCTTCCCCTGCTTGTTTCAGAAGCGCCCGGGCCAGGCGACTTAGCAGCCACCTTTCCACCCAGGTGCTTCTTCACTCAGTGGCATCGCTACTGCTGTAGCTGCCATAGCGGCTGCTAGTGGCCACACCGGGCATGAGGGCACACATCCGCCTGTTAGGACGGTCCCCTCCATGGCCAGCGGCATCGCTATGAGCTGCTGAGGCTGCTACAGCAGTACCGACACCGCTATAGCAGAGCAGGGAGGATTGTAGCTGCTCTGCTATCTACTAGCACCACTGTAGCTCCCTGAAGGAGCGGAATCACAGTGCGGCCGGGGAATCCGCTCCTGGACAAAGATGATAGGGGCTTATCCTGGAGTGGCAATGCTGTGGACGGGGATTCCGCTTCAGGAGTTGCCCCTGATGTCACTGTCCATATATTGACAGAGACATTAAGCGGAGCACTCCAGGAGCAAAATCTCCGGCCACAGGGGGATTCCGCTCCTTCAGGGAGCTACAGTGGCACTATCTACAGGAAGGGGTGGTGCTATCTACAAGGAGGCTGTGTGGCGCTACCGATAAGGGGGCTGTGTGCCACTACATTGAAGGGGGCTATGTGGCACTACCTACAAAGTGGCTGTGTGTCACTACCTACAAGTGGGTTGTGTGGCACTACCTACAAGGGGGCTATGTGGCACTACCTACAAGGGGGCTGTGTGGCACTACCTACAAGGGGGCTGTGTGGCACTACCTGCAAGGGGGCTGTGTGGTACTATCTACATGGGGCTGTGTGGCACTACCTAGAAGGGGGCTGTGTGGCACTACCTACAAGGGGGCTGTCTGGCACTATCTACAATGGGGCTGTGTGGCACTACCTACAAGGGGCTGTGTGGCACTACTTACAAGGGGTCTGTGTGGCACTACCTACAATGGGGCTGTGTGGCACTACCTACAAGGGGCTGTGTGGCACTACCTACAAGGGGGCTGTGTGGCAAAACCTACAAGGGGAACACTTAGCGACATTATACTGTGTATGTGTACTACAGGGGGCAATATACTGTGTGTGGCAGTTAGGGAGCATAATACTGTGTGAGCACAATTAGAGGACGAAATATTGTGTCATTGAAGGGGGTTATAATATATTATATTATTAAATATTATTATACTGTATGGTGGGCACTAAAGGGGCATTATACTATGCCGCGGCACTATATAGGGCATTACACTTGTCTTATGGGGCATTTTTTTTATGATGCAGATGGCCTGTCCCCAGGATAAGCCATCAATAGCTGATGGGTCGGGACCGACTCCCAGGACCCCTGCCGATCATCAGTTTTGAATGGGGTGCAGCGCTCGTACGAGCGCTGCTTGACCTTTATTTCTACTTGCTTGCTGTGAATCGTTGTCCCATTCATTTCAATGGGACATCTACATCAATGGGACGATTCACAGTGAGCAAGTAGAAATGAAGGGGAAGCAGTGCTCGTACGAGTGCTGCAACCCCTTCAAAACAGCTGATCGGCGGGGGTCCCAGGAATCGGTTCCTGACCCTGCAGCTATTGATGGCCTATCCTGAGGATAGGGACTGGAAAACCCCTTTAACTTGACCTTTTCAATGGCATTTCAATGGCTTTTGTTGTGTGATATCACGCTGCAGCAAGTTATCAAAGTCAAGATAAACTTGGCTACATCTGTATATGACCCTTTATAACACACACTCCCTAGAGAAAAGGATCCTTGCAATTACATTTTCTTTTTTGACACCATACAAAGCTTTCTGACAGATTTTATATGAATTTGGGAAAATTAGACTTGATATTTCTGTTCTACAGTTTAATTATTTTCAGATCACAGCTAGAATAAAATCAGAACGTTTTCGTCATCCAAAATGTTTTAAGAATGTTCAATATTTGAATGGTCACTGGCTGATAATCATATAAACCTCTCCAGACCATAAGCTCTATCTAATACAACATGTTATAATGTACATTTTCCACAATCAAAAATAATCAAACACTAATGATTTCTTCTATTGAGAAAGTTGTAATATAACAAACTAACCCGCTTAAATTGTTTAGAGGAACTGTCCACTTCCTTATGTATTTATTTTATAGGAAAAAAGGTGATAAAAGACTCTTTAACTCCTTAGAAAGTAATACAAAAACAGATAATATTGCATAGTTGCCAACATTCTTAGCAGAAAATAGTTATCACTTCTACGGGCAGATAATATTATTATTGCTCTTGTTGTTGTTGCCTTTGTTATTCTTCTGTTCTTATTCTGTGAGTGAAACCCGCAGCAGGTTGGCACCCAAAGAAAATCTTGCAGATTTGTTTCCTTTCCAATACATATTAAAAGAAATGTAAAAAAAATTCTGATTAAATACACATTATACCAATACCGAACAGAATATCTATACACAAGAACAAGGCGGAATGATAAAATATATGCATAAGAGCCTGATCCTGGTAGTTTATTACTATACACTTTTCTAAATCCCTGAGGGTATAACTTGGTAAAATAATTGCTACATTCTTTGTTCAGTCCCTATTAACCCACTATTATATACATATAGATATATATGTATATACAATATATATTCCAGTCTCCCTGTTTCTCATTATTCACTTTTATCTACCATTGCCGGTCTTAATTTACATAATCCCTTGTAAATAATTGGTATTATGGTGATCCAATGTTTAGCTGTTTCAGTAGATGTCTCTCATCCCTTATTATCCTGTGTATTATCCTGTGGTTTTAACTTGTGTTTAAAAATATAAATAACCGTTGTTTGCACCAAATAGTAAATTTGGCAAGCAACATTTTCCTGTCCATTCTAAACAAAATATGTTGCCAAGGTGGATAATAACAGATGCATTTCCGTATTTTATTATTTATTATTTTTATCATTTTTAAGCTTTTTCCTTAACAGAGTTCTCCCACAAAAAAAAGTATTAACTAATCACATAATAAAATGGTGTCGAACAGCTGAAACCCCCATAGATCACTAGAATACTTATACTCTATTCCATCATGCCCTTAAAGGAATAGTGTCGCCAAAAAAAAATTTTTTATATCAGTTTGAGGTTAGTGTTTTATAAAAAACTTTTGTATTTATTTGTGTGTTTGTGTGTTACTTTTTTTAATTTTTTTACTTTTTCTTCCCTATGGGGGCTGCCATTTTTTTTTCCATTTCTGTATGTGTCGATTAACGACACATACAGACATGGTGGAATACGGCAGCTACAGTCCCATAGTGAATGCGAACGGGGCCCGTTCCATCCACTATGGTGTACGCCGTCTGTGTGGGAACGGTGCATGCGCCGCTCCCACACAGTCCAAGTTGAACTGAGCGCCGTCCGGCGCCATTTTCCTGTAGACCGGAAGTCGCGGCCGGACAGTAAGATTACTACTTCCGGTCGCGGCTTCCGGACTTGTGCACTTGGAGCAGCGGCAGCAGACGGAGCGGACGGACCGGAGGGAGCGGCGGCGGCAGGAGCAGGTAAGTGATTTCTATGTATGTTCGTGTTTCAGTGTGTGTTTACTGGTGTATGTTAACCTACTACACTGTGTGTTAGCTCAAAAAATGGCGACACACAGTGTAGGAGGTTTGACCGTTCAATCCCCTCGTTTCTCCCGGCACTAGCCAGGATAAAGGAGGGGGGGATTCTGAGAGCTCACTAGAGCGAGAGATTTTTTCCCAATTTTGCAGCATAAAGCAATGTGGTTGCTTTACCACATGCAATGCTGCAATTTTGGGAATTGCTCCATCTAGTGACCAGTGCTGGGAAATATTATAAATTAGAATCTAATTTATTATATTTCCTGACTCGTGAAAAAAATAAAAAAAATTAGAACAATGTTTAATCACCTACACACTAATTGTTTAACTAAAAAAATAAATGCATTTTTTGCTAGCAACACATTCCCTTTAATATAATTGGCCACTAATAGATGGAGATGTTTAAAGCAGTGACCAAGCATGCATGCATCCCACTATATACATGTCTATGGTAGATAAGGAAACCGCTGAGCCAATGCTTACTTTTCAGTAAATAAAAGTGGAACCCAATGACAGCACTAAAATAAGATTTCTGAAATAGGGATATGTGATATCGTATAGTACTGCTGTACAGATAGAGGTCAGAACTTTCCTTAACTGCTATTTAGTAACGATAAGAAAATAAAGGGAACATGAAATGTATATAGGAATGAGTCTTTATAAGTAACTGAATAAGGTATTGGATTGACCCAATGCAAGTAAGGCTGCTTTCACATGGCCATTATACGGAGCGCATTTTAGCATCTGTATTACAGCTGAACCACCAGACCTCTTGCGGTTCAACGGAAGTGGCCTTAGATCACCTTAGAGTTACAGTATATGTAGTCATTTAAATTCTGTTCAGTTGAACTACAGGAGACACAAGAATTTTGGTCATGTTAAGGATGCTAAAATTCACCCATACAATGGCCATCTGAAAGTGGCCTTATAGTCCTTTACAATTTTAGACAGGAAGATGACCCGCTGTGTTGCATTATAATTAAAATTTACTATATGTGCTAAACTGTTTCTTACATGGCTTGAAATAAAGCGGTATATAAATACTGTGATGCAGGTATCCTTTCATCCATCTTCCGAAAGACATATTTTATCATGTTGTCACGTATAACAAAAGTTAAGATGATGTTTAATAGGTTGCACTAAAATATAGCATTTTATTATGCCATATGAATGTAATCTTCTGTTCTTGTTTTCTAAGGTCGTCCTTCTGTATGCATCTACGTATGTTCTGGTGTCACTCAGTATAGACAGATATCATGCTATTGTTCATCCGATGAAATTCCTTCAAGGAGGTATGGTAGCTATGCACCTTATTATTTATAGGGTATTTGTGCTTAGCTCGCTTATTAAGCTTATTGATTATTATAGGAGTGTTCTTTAGCAAGCAAATGCACTTATTGATCAAAATTCTACACTTTCATACTACGTTTGCATCTTGTTTTCTCTTTTTTTCTAAAACTCTCTAGAAATATTTTCTCATAGAAATTGCTGAGAGATTGCTACTAAAACTGTCATTGCAGCTCTTGCAATTCTAAAGCTAATTAATCTTGTATGTTTTACTGAATATTAAGCTAAAGTTTACTGAATATAAAAGATAAGGTTGTATATTATTCATGCTATTTCTGAAATTAATATACTTAGTAATGCACATTAGTATCATCTTAACCATAAGAGTAACTATGGAAACAAAAATATTACAAACTCTCAATGCCTGGCCATATTAAAGCATTCTGGGTAAAGAACCATTGCATTACATAATGTTTCTGCCAGGCAAAAAGAGACGTCCTTTATAAAAAAATAAAATGAATTCTCACTTTTGGTTCACTTTTTGAAAACAAAGCAATGAAATTGGAATGGCAGGAAGGAGGTGAGGGGAAAGTGAGCCCTAATCTACCCACCGCATTGCCCCTGCCTACTTGCAACGACCCGCCCTAGGCGACGGGGTACAACTGGGCGGCGGTCCCTATGCTGTCTAAGTGCACGGGAGAACAAACAGGGAACACGCAAGGGAAGGGGCAGTAGCCCACGGAACGCCGCGAGGAAACGGAGCGGGGAATGAGTAGTTCGGACCAGGATGAAGTGGAGTATACCCAAGTGAGCACGGAGGAGGAAGCAAGCCAGAGGCAAAGCAAAGCAGGTTAAGCGGAACTGCAGCAAGGCAGAAGCACGGCAGAAGCAGGCTGGAGCAAGCAGCAGTGGGGCCAGGAATCCAGAAGAATTACAAGCACTGAGGAGGAGAACACGGCAGGTAATAAAGGACAGGGGGCGGAGCTAACTCCGACTGACCAGGCCACGATAGGCTCTCCCACTCCTGAGCCTGCCACCCTGGTTGGTGGAAGATGGTGTCAGTCGAACAGGTCTGGCCTCAGGTGTGGATTGATTAATCCCAGGAGTATACCTAGACGTAGTACCTGGCAGATCCCTAACAGGAATCCATTTACAGCTCTTGCACACGACTGGGATAGGGCCGTAAAAAACGGTCTGTGTGTAGGCCTGTTTTCCCAGCCCGACTCCAGTACAGGCGAATGGGACTGTTGTATCATTTTGTTCAGTACAGATCAGCAGTTCCATGGGGAGGCAGGGATTCCTTGCATCATAAATATCTATGATGCCAGAAGTCCCGTTCACCTGTACCGTGGTTGGGCCCGGAAACTTTGCCAACACATGGACCGTTTTTTACAGCCCGATCTCGGTTATGTGCAAGAGCTGTTAGATGTCAGTTTTGCTCAGATTTTTTTGTAGGAAGAGGCAAAGAGAACTATAAGTAAGCACATATGGATGTAAGTCTTTTATGTGCAAGACTGTCTCATACTGCTTACTATGCATACCATGAGATTGAACAAATTGTTTCCCTTCATCCATTCATCCTAATCCCCTTCCTTTTTACCCCTTTCTTTCCTTGTGTATGATTGATGTATAATGTAAGTAATTTGTAATCAGCGAAAAAAGTTTATTAAATAGTTCACATTTGCATACAACAAAACAGTTTTGGAAAAGTCTTATTTTGGGGAGTGTAAATGTACTTTCTTTAATAAAAGGTACAATCTGCATGTTATAGACATCTGCTGAATGTGGTAAATGCTAGAGAACATGTTATAAAAAAAGAACAGACATGTCTTTGTGGTCACAGATACTGTAATTAGAAAGCAGATTTAAAAAAAAAAAATAACAATCCACCCTTTTTCCGATTCACCAAATCTGCTTCCACCAATTTTGCACTCTTGTGTTGGCTCCCACTATGCTAATTTGCTATAGTTAGCCAACGGGGTGGAGCTAGCTTAAATGCCTCTAATGCTGACCAATCAGCACAGGGCAGCTTGAGGATAGTGCACGCCCTGTTGGCTAACTACAGCAAATTAGAAATGGGAAGCCATCACAACAGTGGGTAATATCTCTGGAATAAGGGGGTCCAGGAAAATAAAAACAGAGCTGCAATCAGGGAGACAACCCTATTCAGTCAGTAAACCAATTCAACTTATATGACCTAGTGACAGATCCACTTTAAGAATGAGTGAATTGCAATATTGAAAATGAGCCATGGACTATAACCATCCATGGAGAGCAGAGGTTTCAGACCTAGATTTTCCATGAATTGCAACATGGCAATTGACATTTAACTTAAGTAATGAGAGCATAAGAATGCAGAGATTCATATCTATCTATCTATCTATCTATCTATCTATCTATCTATCTATGGATTACATAAACAACACAAAAGTTTGAACTGCACATTCCAAGAAAATGATAGAAAATGTGTATGCAGGTGCAAGAACCCCTGTGACTGCAAATATACAGCAGAAAAAGAATGGTGACTGCACACTGCGACACTAATGCAACCTAAACCACTAAATATAATTAAATATGCATTACTGCTAAATCTACTTGCAATAGGGAGGTTCTTAGTGCACATTTTGATCAAAAAGTGTTTGCCCACCTGCCACGACAAGGTGGCCTCTATAAGGTGGGGACCTACTCTGCACATACACCCAGAACTGGGACTAAGCCTACATATATATCTGGGGATGGTAGGAACCAGCATTATACTAATTAAAATCACCCAGGGCAGAATGGGAGGAGTGCAAGAACAGAAAATGGAGGCAGTCACTAACCCCACAAATATGGATCACATAAGCAACACAAAAGTTTGAACTGCACATTCCAATAAAATGATCTAAAATGTGTATGCAGGTGCAAGAACGCCCGTGACTGCAAATATACAGCAGACAAAGAATGGCGAAAGCACACTGCGAACACCAATGTAACCTAAACCACTAAATATAAATAAATATATATTACTGCTAAATCTACTTACAATAGGGAGGTTCTTAGCACACATTTTGATAAAAAAAAGTGTTTACCCACCTGCCACGAAAAGGCGACCTTTGTAAGGTGGGGACCTACTCTGCACATACACCCAGATCTGGGACTAAGCCTACATATATATCTGGGGATGGTAGGAACCAGCATTAAACTAATTAAAATCCCCCAGGGCAGAGGAGTTCGCAGTGTGCTGTCGCCATTCTTTGTCATCTATCTATCTATCTATCTATCTATCTATCTATCTATCTATCTATCTATCATCTATCTATCATCTATCTATCTATCTAGGCATATACAGAGTTAGGCAGCACTGGCAGCGTGTGGGTGCAAGCTCTGAGGAACAGACCAAGTTCCAGGTACATACAAATCGAAAAAATGAGCAGCAACTCGTGAGATCAAGTGAAAAAAATGGGTACTTTATTGCCCGTGCGACGTTTCAGCTCCGTCCACTGGAGAAAGGCTCCAGTATCTATCTATCTATCTATCTATCTTGGCTAACTACAGCAAATTAGAAATGGGAAGCCATCACAACAGTGGGTAATATCTCTGGAATAAGGGGGTCCAGGAAAATAAAAACAGAGCTGCAATCAGGGAGACAACCCTATTCAGTCAGTAAACCAATTCAACTAATATGACCTAGTGAAAGATCCACTTTAAGAATGAGTGAATTGCAATATTGAAAATGAGCCATGGACTATAACCATCCATGGAGAGCAGAGGTTTCAGACCTAGATTTTCCATAAATTGCCACATGGCAATTGACATTTAAAGAGGCTCTGTCACCAGATTTTGCAACCCCTATCTGCTATTGCAGCAGATAGGCGCTGCAATGTAGATTACCGTAACGTTTTTATTTTTAAAAAACGAGCATTTTTGGCCAAGTTATGACCATTTTTGTATTTATGCAAATGAGGCTTGTTGGGCGTGTTGAAAAGTAAAAGTACAACTGGGCGTGTATTATGTGCGTACATCGGGGCGTTTTTACTACTTTTACTAGCTGGGCGTTCTGATGAGAAGTATCATCCACTTCTCTTCAGAACGCCCAGCTTCTGGCAGTGCAGACACAGCCGTGTTCTCGAGAGATCACGCTGTGACGTCACTTCCCCAGGTCCTGCATCGTGTCAGACGAGCGAGGACACATCGGCACCAGAGGCTACAGATGATTCTGCAGCAGCATCGGCGTTTGCAGGTAAGTCGATGTAGCTACTTACCTGCAAACGCCGATGCTGCTGCAGAATCAACTGTAGCCTCTGGTGCCGATGTGGCCGACACGATGCAGGACCTGTGAGTGACGTCACAGATCTGCACTGCCAGAAGCTGGGCGTTCTGAAGAGAAGTGGATGATACTTCTCATCAGAACGCCCAGCTAGTAAAAGTAGTAAAAACGCCCCGATGTACGCACATAATACAACCCAGTTGTACTTTTACTTTTCAACACGCCCAGTTGTACTTTTGCAAGCCTCATTTGCATAAATACAAAAATGGCCATAACTTGGCAAAAAATGCTAGTTTTTTAAAAATAAAAACGTTACTGTAATCTACATAGCAGCGCCTATCTGCTGCAATAGCAGATAGGGGTTGCAAAATCTGGTGACAGAGCCTCTTTAAACTTAAGTAATGAGAGCATAAGAATGCAGAGATTCATATCTATCTATCTATCTATCTATCTATCTATCTATCATATTACTATCTATCTATCTATCTATCTATCATATTACTATCTATCTATCTATCTATCTATCTATCTATCTATCTATCTATCTATCTATCTCATATCTATCTATCTATCTATCTACCTATCTATCTCATATCTATCTATCTATCTATCTCATATCTATCTATCTATCTCATATCTATCTATCTATCTATCTATCTATCTATCTATCTATCTATCTATCTATCTATCTATCTATCTATCTATCTATCTATCTATCTATCTATCTATCTATCTATCTATCTATCATCTATCTATCTATTTACCCTACGTGTTTTGATATATGTGCATTAAATAAAGACATCTGGAAGATTGTTATCCATTTAAATTATGCAGATGTAACAAAAAAGTTTACATTAAATAATCAGTGTTTTATTTACACCTTATGTTAAACATTTCATGCAAACCAATTGTTATGACTAATGTTGAATCCTTTATCTGATTCTTGTATTTAACATCTCCTAATAGCTGAAATAGTTTTATTTTTTCCGTAGAGAGACAAGCTAAAGTTCTAATTGTAGTTGCATGGGCTCTCGCTTTCCTATTTTCAATTCCTACCTTGATTATATTTGGAAAATATAAACTTGCCAATGGAGAAATTCAGTGTTGGGCTCTTTGGCCAGATGAGTCTTACTGGAAACCATACATGACAATTGTGTCTCTCTTAGTATATTTTATTCCCCTAATCATTATAAGGTAAGCTTTTATTTACATAATGTTTATACATATTATTAAAGGTATGAATAAAAAAATCTTATTGCAAGCCAGATTGATTAATTACCTAAATATGTTATATATGTAACATACTCTGTATTTTTTATAAACTGTTTAAAGTTAAGTTAGTAAAGGTGCACATTTTGGATTGAATTTCATTTGTTTGAATGTCCTTGTCATTGTTTGCTGGCCTCCTTACAACTTGTTTTAACCAAGGACACCCTGTGCTCCATGATTGAGTTTTATCCTTGAAACCCGATGATTTCTTCAAACACTGGGCCAATAGTGGAGGGGGAAACCTACACTGTATGTCATTTATTTATTAATCACACTTATAAAAAGACAAAGGCAGAAGAATTAATAATCCTATAAGGAAAATCTATAATCTGCTACGCAGCTGTACTGCTCCCCCATATCTAGCATACAGAATTTTAGTATTAAATCCTTTAGGATGCAGTCACGTGCAGCAGATTTTTTTGCAGAAATTTACTGCAACTGAAAATCAGTTCCATTCATCTGTATGAAACTTAATCTGAATGAAACACCTGCTGCAGAAACAACCCCATTCAGATGAATGGAACTGATTTAAAGAATTTTTTGCAACAAAATCTGCCACGTGTGATTGCACCCCTACAGGGAACCTGTCATATTGAACATGCAGTCCCTGGATTTAGGAGCGTAGCTGAGCAGATTGATATATAGTTTTGTGGGAAAAGATACAGAATAACTTATAAAGTAATTAATTGTCTTAACCTGTTAGTGACCACCCATAGGTGTTTTTATGGCAGCCACTAATGGGCTTTTTTACGGCGCTGCATCGGAATAAATAAACACAGTCGGGAGCAGGTAAATCGATAAATCGGTAAATCGAGCGTCCAGAATCGATATGAGTATCAATCCCACTCATTTAACTCCTCAGATGTGACGCTCAAAAGCAAGTGCCACATCTGAGGGGTTTTAGAGGGAGGGGGCTCCCTCTCCCACCCTACCGGCACCCCTTGATGCGATCACAGGGTGCTGGTGGCTTCTATGGAAGCCGTGGGCCTAACAAAGGCCTCCAGGTCTGCCTCTAGTTGATGCCTGTTAGGCATGCTGAGGCATGGCTTAACAGGTACTTGTCCATTTTATACTGACGGGCAGTAATCTACTGCAATACAGAAGTATTGCAGTGAAATATAAAAGCGATCAGATGATTGTACAGTAAAGAAAATGTTAAAAAACCCACTTTTCCCCTTACAAAATGCTTTTTTATGAACACCGCATCCGTAACGACCCAACCTATAAAGCGATTACATTATTTAACCCGCACGATGAACGTCGTAAAGAAAAAAAAATTATAACAAACAATGACAGAATTACTCCACAGAAAAAAGTGGGACATAGAATAGGATTAAAAACACAAAAAATGGCCATACTCACAAACTGGGCAGGTATAATCCCAATAGGACGCAGCCAGGTCAAAAATGCTGCTGAAGGAAAGTGCACAGGTGCGTTTAAATAATAATAGCCACTCCCACTAGCCTTGAGGGGAGTGGCGTGTGGTGCATGGGATATGTAGTAAAAAGTAAATGAATAGTGAATAATGTGCAAGTAGTAATAATATGTGTGAAATATAGGGGGCAGTACTGAGTATAGTGAGTGGTGAATAAAGTGTTAAATATAGGGGGCAGTACTAAAAGGGTCAGGAACGTGAGTGATGCATGAAGTGTGGGTGCAGTGTGTAAAACATGGAGGGCTAATGCGTAAATCATGAGGCACAGCCTATATAGCCTGGTAGCAGTCAATTTGTAACGCCATGATAGTACATAGAGCGGGCTGCCCTGCTTGCTATGCCAGATCGCAACACACCATGCTCTCCCAGCATTGAAGACCTGGCTGCGTCCAAAAAGTAGTAATATATAATACAAGTAAAGTAAACATGGAAAATACATGCGATATTGGTTGTAATTTTGGCCAAAAGAACGCAAGCTCGCAATCCTCGTCACGGATCCCCACACTTGCGAGTCCCTAACTGGAACTTTTCGTTCCAAACCTGAAGCTACACCACAGAAAAAAGTGGGACATAGAATAGGATTAAAAACACAAAAAATGGCCATACTCACAAATTGGGCAGGTATAATCCCAATAGGACGCAGCCAGGTCAAAAATGCTGCTGAAGGAAAGTGCACAGGTGCGTTTAAATAATAAAAGCCACTCCCACTAGCCTTGAGGGGAGTGGCGTGTGGTGCATGGGATATGTAGTAAAAAGTAAATGAATAGTGTATAATGTGCAAGTAGTAATAATATGTGTGAAATATAGGGGGCAGTACTGAGTATAGTGAGTGGTGAATAAAGTGTCAAATATAGGGGGCAGTACTAAAAGGGTCAGGAACGTGAGTGATGCATGAAGTTTGGGTGCAGTGTGTAAAACATGGAGGGCTAATGCGTAAATCATGAGGCACAGCCTATATAGCCTGGTAGCAGCCAATTTGTAACGCCATGATAGTACATAGAGCGGGCTGTTTTCTGTTCATTCTGCCTTCAAAAAAAAAAGTTTTATGTACTCCAAAATGGTACCAATGAAAACTACAATTCGTCCCGCAAAAAAATAAAAACCCTCATACAGCTGCATCGGCAGGAAAATAAAAAAGTTATGAAACAAATAATTTTGAAAGAAAAGTGTAAAAAATAAGAGCTTATAAAGCTATGTCGATGCAAAAATAAAATGTATAGCTCTTTAAATGTGATGCTGGAAAAATAGCTTGGTCATTAAGGTCTAAAATAGGCTGGTCATTAAAGAGGCTCTGTCACCAGATTTTGCAACCCCCATCTGCTATTGCAGCAGATCGGCGCTGCAATGTAGATTACAGTAACGTTTTTATTTTTAAAAAACAAGCATTTTTGGCCAAGTTATGACCATTTTTGTATTTATGCAAATGAGGCTTGCAAAAGTACAACTGGGTGTGTTGAAAAGTAAAAGTACAACTGGGCGTGTATTATGTGCGCACATCGGGGCGTTTTTACTACTTTTACTAGCTGGGCGTTCTGATGAGAAGTATCATCCACTTCTCTTCAGAACGCCCAGCTTCTGGCAGTGCAGACACAGCCGTGTTCTCGAGAGATCACGCTGTGACGTCACTTCCCCAGGTCCTGCATCGTGTCAGACGAGCGAGGACACATCGGCACCAGAGGCTACAGATGATTCTGCAGCAGCATCGGCGTTTGCAGGTAAATCGATGTAGCTACTTACCTGCAAACGCTGATGCTGCTGCAGAATCAACTGTAGCCTCTGGTGCCGATGTGGCCGACACGATGCAGGACCTGTGAGTGACGTCACAGATCTGCACTGCCAGAAGCTGGGCGTTCTGAAGAGAAGTGGATGATACTTCTCATCAGAACGCCCAGCTAGTAAAAGTAGTAAAAACGCCCCGATGTACGCACATAATAAAAGCCCAGTTGTACTTTTACTTTTCAACACGCCCAGTTGTACTTTTGCAAGCCTCATTTGCATAAATACAAAAATGGCCATAACTTGGCAAAAAATGCTAGTTTTTTAAAAATAAAAACATTACTGTAATCTACATAGCAGCGCCTATCTGCTGCAATAGCAGATAGGGGTTGCAAAATCTGGTGACAGAGCCTCTTTAAGGGGTTAAACTTCTGCTCATTCTGGACTTAGGAGTCCAGTGGGCAGTCCTGTAAGACACTGAAGTTTTGCTTTAGGGCCACAGCCTTTTTTGCGCCTTCAGAACAAATTGTTTTTTTTTCTTATTTTTTTCCATCACTTTTTTATTTTCCCTTCAACATAGCTGGTTAATACTTGTTTTTGCATGACGAGTTGTATTTTTTATTGACACCACCTTGCAGTACATATTGGTAGATTTTTTTGGGGGGGGGGATCGAGAGGAATGAAAAAAAAAACGGTTCTGCCATTGTTTTTTCTGTTTTTTTTAATGCTACAATATATAAAACTTGTTAACTTTCGTCATTATGATTGCAGTGATTCGAAATATGTTTTTTTTCATCTTTTAGTACTTTTTCACAATAAAAGCATGTTTTATGCCCACTAACGATAGCAATGATCCAAACTTGTCCTGCCACGACACATGTATTGGTCATAATAATTATATTGTACTGTCACTTACTGTCCTAATGGGATTTTACCACTCTGGATATAACAGGTCGTGGGCAGTATCTTATGTAACCTAAGGGCTCTCATTGCTGCTATGTACTTCTTACTTATGAGTGAAAACAACTAAGTGACCTTCACCTTATAACTCCACATAATAAAACACCCTAGATTGTAATTCACAGTACCAAGGCATAATTACATACATTGATTATAAACCTCAAACAATATAAACAAAAGGGCCTCAACTAATAAAATAATGTTATCACTAATCTCATGCTATAACCAATCTCAGTATTTCCCCTCAGGTTTGGGCTTGGTTCCCACCAGTTAATTGACAAGTCCAGTCCTGTGCATCATCACCTCTTCTTCTGTCTTTTATCTTCTGCGCTTCACTGTCACCCTTAGGATAACCCACACAATTGTGGAGTCAGACTGTATGGTGGTGTCCAGTGGGGGATTTATTATTACCCACCTCCTGGTCATTTACTTGTCTTCCACTGTGAACACTTCGATGCTGCTGACTGGTTCACTCCGGTCTTTGGCCTTTGCTTTACTTTGACAATTGCTGATGTCAGCAGGACTTGGTTTGGTCTTTCTCATCTGTCAGACACTGTCGCTTGTTAGTGTACATCACCGGGCTGTACACAGCACCTCATGCTGTGAGCCTGGGGTGAGTTCCCTCGTAGGCGGATTAGTGGAGTTTTATTATGACTGCCACAAACCCACTACTTACAATTGTGACACTGCCTTTAGTTCATGACAAGCACATTATTTTGGCTGAGGCTGTGCCTGCTGCATCTCAGTGATGGAGTTCATCATTTTATAGTCTATGGAGTTCATCATTTTATAGTCTTTGATTTAAGTTTGTTGGCACTTGCTGGGGATCCAACTTTTATGAATTGTTAAAAATAAGTGCTCATCTGGTGATAACATCCACATACTCTACAAAAATTGTTCAAAGTACATACAATAACAATGACCCTTAGACTAAATCAAACACCTTTATATAAGTAAACTTTTATATCCCAGTGGACAGGTCTCCTAGAAAATGTGTAGCTACTGGTTATATTTTATTTTGCACTTGGGGTTACTCTTTTCAGTGGGATTTGTACCTTGATCTGAGCTGATTACCTGTGACATACATATTCAGAGATACTATATACTTTGTCTGACAACTGTCTCAAAACAATTTTTTCTTACCTACTCTGAGATTCAAATTAACACCCTTATACATATTCCTAATATCTTAGGAAGCTAAAGGCTTGTATTACCTGGGATAGCCTCTCAAGGTATCTTCATGGGAGGCGGGCATGCTGATAAGTTTGGCACCGGTCTGGCAGGACTTTTCTGTAGGCAAATGAAGCAGCTCTAACGGAATTTACCAGCAACAGCTGTAAAACCTGGGACATACATATTAGATCTTACCAAATCGATCCTTGCTGTTTTGGAGGCATATGAGAGACCACATACCCTCAATACAGCTGCCATCAAGAGTGCCTTGGATGCTATCTGTCTACCCTTCTTTATCCGTCCACATTACATTAGAATCTGGTTTTCACGCCTTCTGCTCCCAGTTGAACACTTTCTGTGAAGAACAATCTTTTCATCGCATAATCATTAATTGATCTTAATCAGGTAATTCAATTGAAGAAAGACATTAACAATGACATCTTTACATTAAACATTCACATTGAGCAGTAACTAAAAGTGATACATACAAACTGATATTTCTTCTTTTTATATATACTTCCCAGAATTTTCTTATCAAACAGCTGGTTCAATCCTCAGCAAAACGGAATAATATTGAGCACACACAGACCAGATTCAGGTATAATTTCTGATCTGAATTTTCTTTTCTAAAATTTTCCTTTCACAAAAAAAATAATTCTAATGGGAATCCTTTTCTCTTGCTGCTCTACCTTTTATCTGACACATTTATAGTCAATAGTCCAATTCTAAGGACCCTGGTCCAGTACTTCACATAAAACTTAACCTCAGTATTCAACCCCTTCCCGACATTTGTCGTATGTATACGTCATGAAAAGCTAGTGCGTCCCGCAAATTGTCGTGCACTTACGACAAATGGATGACACGGGGTCAGAAGCTGAGTCCGTACCATCATCCCCGGGTGTCCCTACTGTAATGGCGGGGACGGAGCTAGCTCCAATCACTGCCATTAAACCCTTAGATGCGATCGCTGCATCTTAGTGGTTGATAGCACATTGGCAGCCCTGCCATGCGATCACAGGGTTGCTGACTTCTGCTATGGCAACAGAAGGACTAACAATGGCCTCCTGCTCTGCCATTATGGAAGCCAATTAGGCCCCGATCGGAGGTGAATCCTAATTGGCTTGCTGTCATTGAACGGCTGACAGATTGAATACATTGCACTACCTATGTAGTGCAATGTATTATATAATAAATCAGATAGTGGGACCTTCAGTGTAAACAAAAAGTGTAAAAAAAAAAAATAGTGAAAAAAGTAACAAATCTAACAACATTTTCAAGTAATAAAATAAAACACAATCACCCTTTTTCCCTTATCAAGTCCTTTATTATTGAAAAACTAATTAAACCATACAAATTTGGTATCACTGCGACCATAACGGCCTGAACCATAAAAATATTATGTTATTTATTCAACGCGGTGAATGGCGTAAAAAAACCAAATGTAAATATCTCTGCCCTACAAAAATTGGAATAAAAAGTGATCACTAAGTCGCACGTATCCAAAAATGGTACCTATAAAAACTATAGCTCGTCTCGCAAAAAACAAGCCCTCATACAGCTCTGTCAACTAAAAAATTAAAAAGTTATGGTTCTCACAACATGGCGACAGAAAAAAGAAATTCTTTTTACAAAAGTAATTTTATTGTGCAAAAAGTTGTAAAACATATAAAAGTGCTATTAATTTGGTATAGCCAGAATTGTACTGACCTGCAGAATGAAGATAACATGGAATTTGTAATACATGGTGAACGCTGTATTAAAAAAACAACTAAAAATCTATGCTGGAATTGCTGTTTTTTGGTCACCATTCCTCCCAAAAAATAGGATAAAAAGTGATCAAAAATGTACCAATATCTACAGCTCGTCCCGCAAAAAAACAGCCCTCATGCCACTACGTCTAGGAAAAAATAAAACTAGTTAAGGCTCCAATAAGTCAGGAAAGATACAATATGCAGTTGTGGAGGCCCTAGGGGAACATTTCTTCTGTTTCAAAAGGTGATTTATCAAGGCCCTAAAATTAGGAAACCAGAAAGGGGAGAACCCAAACATATCTTCTGGAAGCGAGGGTGCTACCTGGACAACACTTTCCCAGCTAAATTCCCCAAACTGCAAAGGTGCAGAGTGTGTACCAAAAGGGGGATAAGAAAGGACACCATTTATCAGTGCGACACTGGCCTGTGCATATAAATTGCTTCACAGTGTAACAAACATCTATGGATTATTTTATTGTTTTTTTTTTATCCCATTATTATACCACCTGACTATGCCCTTGATGTACTCTGCCCAGCTTACATGTACCCCCACATTATAATTGAAAACACAAGCAATACACAAACAAAACTATTACCAAGCAAAATTCACGCTCCAAAAGCCAAATGGCGCTCCCTCCCTTCTGAGCCCTACAGTGCGCCCAAACAGCTGTTTACTTCCACATATATGGTGTCGCCATACCCGGGAGAACCCTTTTAACAATTTTTGGGGTGATTATCTCCAGTGACACAAGCTGGGCATAGCATATTTGCCACTGAAATAGCATATCTAGAGAGAAATTAAAATTTTTACTTTGCACCATCCGCAGCGCATTCATTTATGGAAAAGACCTGTGGGGTGAAAATGTTCACTACACCCCTTAATAAATGCCTTGAGAAATGTCGTTTCCAAAATGGGGTCACTTCTCAGGGGTTTCTTTTATTATTTTACATCAGAGCCTCTTCAATTGTAAACCAATACTTTGTAAATCGCCAAATTAAGCCTCAATTTCGCATGGTACTCTTTCACTCCGGAGCCTGGTCGAATGTCCAGGCCAAAGATTAGGGCCACATGTAGGGTGTTTCTAAAACCGGGGAACACAGCATAATAATTAGAGAGCTGTCTTGTTATGGTGGCACAAGCTGGGCACTACATATTGGCATATCTATGAACAAATTCCCATTTTCACTCTGCAACATCGAGTGCACACTAATTTCTTGAAAATACCTTTGGGTTTAACATGCTCACTACACCCCTAGGTTAATACCTTGAGAAGTGTAGTTTTCAAAATGGGGTCACTTCTGGGGGGGGGGGGGGTTTCCACTTTTTTCATCCCACAGGGGCTTTGCAAATGCGACATAGCTCCAAGAAACCAATCCAGCAAAATCTGAGCCCTACTATGTGCCCAAATAGCAGTTTAGGACCACATACGGGGTATTGCCGTCCTCGGGAGAAATTTATTTACAAATGTTGTGGTGCTTTTTCTTCTTTATTTGTTGACAAAATTAAAAATTTTGAGCTAAAGCTACGTCTTTTTGGAAAAAAATGTAATTTTTATTTTCACTGCCCAATTCTAATACAATCTATGAAACACCTGTGGGGTCAAAACGCTTACTACACCCCTAGATGAATTCCTCAAGAGGTGTAGTTTCATAAAAGGAGTCACTTTTGGGTAGTTTCCACTGTATTGGTACATTGGGGCTTTGCAAAGCGACATGTGCCAAGAAGTCAATCCAGCAAAATCTGTACTCCAAAAGCCAAATGGCGCTCCTTCTCTTCTGAGCCCTGCCGTGTGCCCAAAGTTGCTTTACAAATGTTAAGTGGCTTTTTTTTCTTTATTCCTTGTGGACATTGTTTTTTTTTTAGCTAAAACTACATATTATTGGGGGGAAAAAAAAATAATTTTCACGTCCTAATTCTAAGAAAATCTATGAAACACATGTGGGATCAAAATGCTTACTACACCCCCAGATTAACCAGTTCAGGACTGGGCTATTTTGAGCCTTCAGGACCAGACACCGTTTAGCCCTTTTTAGCAAGTGTTACATAGTTACATAGTTTGTACGGTTGAAAAAAGACACATGTCCATCAAGTTCAACCAAGGGATGGGAAAGGGGAAGTAAAACATTTCTACATATAGGAGCTAATATTTTTTTTGTTCTAGGAAATTATCTAAGCCTTTTTTAAAGCCATCTACTGTCCCTGCTGTGACCAGCTCCTGTGGTAGACTATTCCATAAATTCACCGTTCTCACAGTAAAGAAGGATTGTCGCCTCTGCAGGTTGAACCTTTTTTTCTCCAGACGGAGGGAGTGCCCCCTTGTTTTTTGAGGGGGCTTTACATGGAACAGGATTTCATTTTTTGTATGTGCCATTAATATATTTATAGAAGTTAATCATGTCCCCCCTTAGTCGTCTTTTTTCAAGGCTAAATAGGTTTAGTTCTTTTAATCTTTCCTCATAACTTAGATTCTGCATGCCCCTTATTAGCTTCGTTGCTCTTCTTTGTATTTTTTCCAACTCCAGGGCATCCTTTCTATGAACTGGAGTCCAGAACTGGACTGCATATTCTAGATGAGGCCTCACTAATGCTTTGTAAAGTGGTAATATTACATCCCTGTCCCGCGAGTCCATGTCTCTTTTAATACACGACAATATCCTGCTGGCCTTTGAAGCAGCTGATTGACATTGCATGCTGTTATTTAGTTCATGATTTACAAGTACACCTAAATCCTTCTCAACAAGTGATTCCCCGAGTGTAGCGCCCCCTAGGACATATGATGCCTGCCGGTTGTTCGTACCCAGGTGCATAACTTGACATTTATCTACATTAAACTTCATCTGCCAAGTGGACGCCCAAACACTCAGTTTGTTTAAATCCGCTTGCAATTCACGAACATCTTCCATAGTCTGAACTATATTACATAGCTTAGTGTCATCTGCAAAAATAGAAATAGTGCTATTAATCCCATCCTCTATATCATTAATAAATAAGTTGAATAATAGTGGTCCCAGCACTGAACCCTGGGGTACACCACTTATAACCGGGGACCATTCAGAGTAGGAATCATTGACCACAACTCTCTGGATACGGTCCTTGAGCCAATTCTCAATCCAATTACAAACTATACTTTCTAAACCTATAGTCCTTAATTTACCCATTAGACGTCTATGGGGGACAGTGTCAAATGCCTTTGCAAAGTCCAAAACACTATATTCACAGCGGCCCCTCTATCTAGGCTTCTGCTCACCTCTTCATAAAAACAAATCAGGTTGGTTTGACAGCTTCTGTCCTTAGTAAAACCGTGCTGGCTGTCACTTATAATACTATTTATTGTCACATAATTCTGTATATAGTCCCTCAATAGCCCCTCAAACATTTTCCCCACAATGGATGTTAATCTTACTGGTCTATAATTACCCGGCGAAGACCTAGAGCCCTTTTTCAAAATAGGCACCACATTTGCCCTGTGCCAGTCCCTTGGCACCATACCAGTCACGAGAGAATCTCTAAATATTATGAAGAGGGGGACAGAAATAACTGAACTAAGCTCCTTAAGAACTCTAGGGTGTAACCCATATGGTCCCGGGGCCTTGTGTACGTTTATTTTATTTAATTTAGCCTGCACCATATCTACATTCATCCAATTCAGTATATCAACTGATATATTAACAGCACTGGCAGCGGCCACATCAGCTGCTCTTTCTTCTGTTGTATATACAGAGCGGAAGAACAGATTTAGTAAAATGGCGTTAGTTAAATGGCTAGAATTTTTTTATTTGTTGGGCTAACGACGTGATTTTTGCGATGTTTTTTCCGTAGACAAAGCAGGTTTCTTTTTTTTATCGTTTTTATACACATCCTTTTTGCTATTTTAGAATTTTTATTCTTAAAGTTTGAAAATAATAGTAAAAAAATAAGCTTTTTTACGTTTCAGCTATTTTTTTTTGGGTAATAACTTAGTTTTACCCTAAAATAGACCTTTTATTTGGGATCGTCATTGTCTACCATAAATTTTTATATATTACATGTCTATATTAGGGTAATTGGGTCTGGGCTAGCGTTACGACAATGATTGGCGGGGGGAACGTTTTTTTTTGGCGTGGGTATTTTATGTGTATTTATTATTAATTTTTTTTGCACTTTACTTTATTTTTTTATTACTATGGTCTGTCACTCAAAGGTCAGAAAAGACCTTTGGGGAACTTTATATATTTTCTTTCTTTATTTTACACCATGCTTTTCCACTGTAACTGGGGCTGCACAGCAGCCCCAGTTACAGGGGAAATCAGCCCTCATAGAGTGACAATTGTCACAAATAGGGCTGTGCTGGGTCTAGTAAGACCCAGCAGCAGTCTGTCAGTAACGACACCCGGCGATCATGTAACCAGCCACATGAACACCGGGAGCAATGGAGACAGCGGCACGGCTGCTGCCTCTATTCCTATACACAGCGTTCATTGAGCGCTGTGTACAAGTGATCAGAGAAGACAGAAGCAGCGAAAGCTGCTTCTATCTACTCCTCAGGGTCCCCGGCAGTCACTGACAGCCGGAGACCCGACATTCAGCTGCCCGATCGCTCGGGCAGCAAGTTATTAACCCGAGCCGTAAAAAGTCTGTGGCTCGGGTTTTAAGGACCCTGACCGCTGGCCATAAAAACACAGCCAGCGGTTGGGAACCAGTTAAATCCTTGTGGGGTGTAGTTTACAAAATGGTGTCTTTTTGGGGATGTTTCCTTTGTTTTGGCATCACAAGACCTCTTCAAACCTGACATGGTGCCTAATATATATTCTAATAAAAAAAAGACCCCAAAATCCCCTAGGTGCTCCTTTGCTACTGAGGCCTGTGTTTTATTATCGTTTTTACAATCAGATACTTTTAAATTTAGAAAAATCCTAAATTTTGAATTTTTTTCACCAAATTTTGGTGTTTTTCACAATTAAATACTGAATGTATTGACCATATTTTACAACTAACTTAAAGTGCAATGTGTCATGAGGTAAAAGCATTCCAAAGTTATTACCACATAAAGTGACACATGTCAGATTTGAAAAGTAAGGCTCTGTCAGAAAGGTCAAAAGTGGCTCCTGCGGGAAGGGGTTAATAGTCCCACAAAATTTCTTGAGTCCCGTTATCAAACAAACTAACCTTGGGATAGCATCTAGAGAGCTGCTGATATCTTAGTCATTGTACAAACACCAGTTCAATACTTGGGATAAAAACTATTCCCCTATCACTCATACACAACTTCTCTGAAAATGTTCTTGGCCGTGTTCTTTGCAGTGGGGAAGATACTGACCAGGCTTCAGGCCACTCTAAAAACAGGTCTACACATACAAGCACATTTTCATGTACACCTACCTCAGGTAGTTATATGTTCTTCAGTCGCTGGAACAGGTAATCTGGCCTGGGTGCACTTTTTATAGGTACCTTTGCTGTTTTACCTATATTATGCCATGCGTATATCATGCAGGATACTACAAACCTAGTGGTGGCATTATTGAATCCAGTCCAGGGACAAGCCAATTTGCTGATACCTGGCTGCACAAACTCTCCTTGCCAGGTGTTTCAATGTCTTGCTCTCTCAATTGGCTTATCCGATGATCCAACAAAGTTCCCACTACCAATGCGCCCATAATCGTGGGCGATGCCAAAACCGTACTTAGAGTCAGTGTAAATGTTGGTTGTCTTAACTTTTGCCAGGTTACAAACCTAGGTGTCACGGACACAGGGTATGTGGACCCACTAGGCCACTCCACCGTAGCGGGGAGGCAGCTGACCAGATTACAGTCTATACGAAATTCAATAGCAGATAGCAATGCTTGGGTACCTGAACTAGTCAAGACGGTGGCTGTGGCTTCAGATGGAGGCCGCTGCGGCAGGTAGCGCCAGACGTGGCAGGCAGTATCCAATGTAGCAGAAGACACTGGATGTGGCAGAAGACACTGGACGTGGCAGAAGACACTAGACGTGGCAGAAGACACTGGACATGGCAAACGACAGCAGGTGCAGTAGACACGACTCCAACACTGGTAGGCACAGGAACAAGAACAATACGGAATACAGGAACGGGTAACAGGGCACGGGTAACAACTGGAACGGGAAACACTAAGGGACTGGGATAAACTAACAACGCTCAGGCAAGGATCAGAAGGCCTGGGGCCTTCTTATAGACCAGGAAATCATGGCAGTTGATGATGATGACTATTTCCTTTGTGCGCTTTAAGGCCGGGCACGAGCGTGCGCGCGCACCCTACGGGACACAGCAGAACAGAGCGGAAGTGAGCGCTGGCGTCTCCAAGGAAGGAGATGGGGACCAGCGCTCACGGATCCATGGCTGCGGGCATCGGGAGGTGAGTAAACCCGACGGCCCGCGGCCATGGACGCTACAGTATCCCCCCTCTTTAATAAGAGCAGGAGCACTGAGGTTCTCTTCTGGCTTCCAGGACCTCTCCTCAGGACCTAACCCTCTCCAGTCCACCAAATAGAAAGTCCTTCCTCCTACCCTTTTGCAGTCCAGGATCTCCTTTACCCCGAATACATCAGAAGGACCGCTAGGAGCAACTGTTGAACTAGAAGTCTTGCTGAAGCGGTTCAGGAACACTGGTTTCAGGAGGGACACATGGAAGGAGTTGGGGATTCTGAGGGTAGGAGGCAGCCGCAGCTTATAGGAGACAGGGTTGATTTGTTGCAGAATCTTGAAAGGACCAAGGAACCTGGGAGCAAATTTGCATGAGGGCACCTTCAAGCGAATGTTTCTAGAGGACAGCCAGACTTTAGTCCCCAGAAGATACTGAGGCGGCTCTCTTCTCCTAATATCTGCCTTTCGCTTCATGCATTCTACTGCCAGCAAAATAGAGGGCCGGGTCTGTTGCCAGATTTGCAGGAAGTCCCCATATGCAGAGTCAGTAGCGGGTATCTGAGATGAAGTCGACACAGGAAGAGGGACTCTAGGATGTTGACTGTATACAATGTGAAATGGAGTGGAAGTGGTGGACTCACTTGTGTGGTTGTTGTATGAGAACTCGGCCCATGGAAGAAGCTGTACCCAGTTATCGTGCTGTGAAGAGATGAAGTGGCAGAGATAATTCTCCATGATCTGGTTGATCCTCTCAACTTGCCCATTGGACTGGGGGTGATAAGCTGAGGAAAAGTCCAAACTCACATCCAGGACTTTACAGAGGGCTCTCCAGAATTTAGAGGTAAACTGAACCCCCGGGTCGGACACAATGTGAAGAGGCAAGCCATGCCATTGAAAGATGTGTTGAATGAAGAGACTCGCCAGTCGGCGAGCAGAAGGTAGGCCAGTCAGCGGGATAAAATGTGCCATCTTAGAGAACCGGTCCACCACCACCCAGATGGTGTTGCATCCTGCTGAGAGAGGAAGGTCTGTGACGAAGTCCATTGCAATGTGCTGCCAAGGGGCATTGGGTACAGGCAGAGGTTGAAGCAGGTCGGCAAGCTTGGAAAGAGAAACTTTGTTAGAGGCACACACCGTGCAAGAAGAGACAAAGTCCAGAGCATCTTTAGGTAGCGAGGGGGGGGCACCAGAAGTGACGAGCAATCAGGTCTTGGGTTTTACGGACACCAGCGTGTCCAGCCAGTTTAGAACTGTGTCCCCATGGGAGAATTCTTCTCCTGTCTGCCAACCGAACAAAAGTTCTCCCCGGAGGGATGTCTCTAATCTGCAGCGGATTATCGGTGACACCGCAGGACGGGTCTATGATAGTCTGAAGGGACTCGACCGTGTCCTCCGTCTCAAACTATCTGGACAGGGCATCGGCCCTCACATTCTTGTCAGCGGGATGGTAGTGGAGCAGAAACTGGAAACGGGTGAAGAACAGTGACCACCTGGCTTGACGAGGATTCAGTCTTTGAGCGGACTGAAGGTAGGTAAGGTTCCTGTGGTCGGTGAAGATCAAGATGGGGTGAGCTGCACCTTCTAGAAGATGTCTCCACTCCTTCAGAGCCAATTTAATGGCCAGTAGCTCCCGATCTCCAATAGAGTAATTGCGCTCAGCAGAAGAAAACAGTCTTGAGTAGTAGCCACATACTACTGCCTTTCCTTTGGAGCTCCTCTGGAACAGAAGTGCACCTGCACCAACAGAGGAAGCGTCCACTTCCACTGAGAACTGCCGAGATACGTCAGTGTGATGGAGGATCGAGACTTTAGTTTCTCAGGGTCCATCTTAAGACCTTGATCCGAGATGATGTAGCCCAGGAAGGGCAAAGACTTCTTTTCAAAGATGCACTTCTCCAACTTGGCATATAAGCGATTCTCTCTTAGTCGCAGAAGAACTTGACGGACATGCCTCCGATGGGTCATCGGATCTGGGGAGAAAATCAAAATATCATCGAGATAAACAACAACACAGACATAGAGAAGATCGAATTCCTGAAATACTGCGGGAGCATTACACAGTCCAAAGGGCATCACTAAGTATTCGTAGTGCCCATCGCGGGTGTTAAATGATGTCTTCCATTCGTCACCCCGGCGAATCCGGATTAGATTATAAGCCCCCCGGAGATCTAGCTTGGAAAAAGTTTTGGCTCCTCGTATGTGATCAAACAGCTCGGATATAAGTGGCAACGAGTATTTGTTCTTGACCGTGATCTCGTTGAGACCACGGTAGTCAATGCAGTGTCGAAGAGATCCATCTCTCTTTTTAACGAAGAAGAAGCCTGCCCCAGCCGGGGAGGAAGATATAGGCTGACATAGATAAAGTCTCTGGCAAGGAGAGAGGATATACTCGTCCACGGGGAAGAGAAGCATTAGGAACCAGTTCAATGGGACAGTCATAATTCCGATGTGGAGGCAACGTCTCAGCCTTTCGTTTGCAGAAGACATCCGCAAAAATGGCATACTGAGATGGTAGAGCGGAGAGTGATTGAGGCAGAGGGGGCATAAGAGGACAGACTTGTGACAGGCAATGGCTATGGCATCTGGAACCCATTGAAGAATCTCTCCGGAATTCCAGTCAAGGACCGGGGCGTTTAGGCGGAGCCATGGCAGACCCAGCAGGATAGGATTGATAGCCTTAATTAGTACCAGGAAGGTGATCTGTTCTGAGTGAAGAGCTCCGAACTGTAGTGTCAATGGCTCCGTGATGAGCATTATCGGATCGAGCAATGGTAGAGCATTCACAGAGGCAACAGCCAGGGGTCTCTCCAGACGGACTGTGGGTAGGCGTAAACGATCAACTAGATCCTGCTGGATGAAATTAGAAGCCGCTCCAGAGTCAAGATAGGCGGAGGAAGGATGTGACATTTCTCCAGAGACGATGGCCACAGGAATCGATAATCTGGAAGAGGTTTTAACGTTTGGAGACGTTCCACCTAGAGTTGCCTCTCCAACCAACCCTTGGTACTGGAGTTTCCCGGTTTCTGTGGCCATTGGCGCACAAAATGACCCTTAAGGCCACAATACATACATAGTCCAGAGGAGCGTCTGCGCTGCTTCTCCTGTTCAGATAACCGGACTCTGTCTACCTGCATGGGTTCTTTAGGGGGCGCACTAGGGGAAGACAATAGTGGACTCTGGACCGAGGGTGCTGGTCAATATCTGTATTTTAATTCATGTGAATTTTCTTCAAAACTTTACGTCAAATCATATCATATGATAACTCATAAATATGCAACGTAATGCCACACATTCCAGCAGTCCATATTTTGTAACATTTATCTTATGTGCAGACACAAACTAATCTTGCTGTAAGATTTTACTCTCTCTGCATACTAAAAGAGAGAGCGAGAGAGAGAGCGCATGCGTAAAAATAAGACATTTCACATTTCTTCACACTGTAACCCCCCTTTCTTCAGACCCATGCTTTGCTGGCCACTCATAACTCTAAAACATGACTTTACACAGTTCACTCTAATTATTTAACCCCACACACAAGGCACACTAAACAGTTTACACAGTACCACTATTAAGAATGAGAGCATGCAATATAGATCTAAAAACAACACGTCCAATGTAGATTGTAAGTTCGGGAGAGATATTTGCGGGTCAAATGGAGTCAAAAGTATGTCATCTAAAAGAGGGAGACTTTAAATTCATGATCACGAATAAGAGCCCTTTCATTGTCATAGTGGTTTCGAATTCAAGACGCCAGTGGCTCTATGCAAAGCATAAATAGAAAGGGAGATAGCGGACAACCTTGTCTAATACCATTTTGGATTTTCAGGAGAGAGGAAGAGGCATGGGGCAATTAAATAGTCGCACTGGAAGGGGAATATAGGTCTTTTAGGGTTTGTAGACAAGAGGCAGAAATGCCATAACGTTCTAGGGTGGCAAAAAGGAATGCCCAACCTAAGTGGGCAAAAGCCTTTTTGGTGTCAAGACTTAGGAGTAAACCTGAGGAATCTATTTTATTAACAGCATCTATTAGGTCTCTGTTGCGTCGAGTGCATAACAACTTTAACCTGGTCTTTTTGAAAGTGGGAAGGGTCTTTCCCTGGTTTGAGTATTACAGTAATATATAATTTTATGTTCAAGGTTTTTAAGGCGAGGTGAAAGAGAAGAAAATGTATAGGCATCATTAAGTTTCAAATGTGAGGGTACAGAGGATTTGTTTAGTAAAAATTTGGAAGTGCATTTTAAGTGTTTCTTTATTAAATAGAGGATTTAAAAAAAGATTCAATCTCCAATGACATGTTCGCATAGGGATAATGGTGGATTTTCGGTCAAAGATCACTGGAGCATGATCCGACCAGGAGATTTGACCAATGTCCGCAGAGGCAATGTCTAAATCCTGGGAGATTATCAAAAAAGTAATCTATGTGAGTGTGTGCGGAATAAGGTTGGGAAAAAAAAGTGTATTGTCCGGCCGTCAGATTAGAAACACGCCAAAGATCATAAAGATTATTCAACGTATAAGTTTACGGAAAGACGCTGTAAGTTTAGTTAAGGCATGTGGTGGGAGGTTAAGATGTAGGGAATGTCTAACAGTGACGTCTGAGAATGGTAGGTTGAAAGTATATGCTTCAAGAATGGCAATTGAGAAGTGTTGGAGGCATATTTTATTATAAGTTAATTTATTTCAGTAATTTAATTCAAAAAGTGAAACTCAAATATTATATAGATTTATTACACACAGAGTGATCTATTTCCAGCATTTTTTTCTTTTAATATTGTTGATTACGGCTAACAGTTAATAAAAGTAAAAAATTTTGTATCTCAGAAAATTAGAATATTAAATAAGCCCAATTTCAAAAATGATTTTTAATAACGATATGTTGGCCTACTGAAAAGTATGTCCAGTATATGCACTCAATACTTGGTTGGGGCTCCTTTTGCATGAATTACTATGTCAATGTAGCGTGACATGGAGGCGATCAGCCTGTGGCACTGCTGAGGTGTTATGTAAGCCCAGGTTGCTTTGATAATGGCCTTCAGCTCTCTGCATTGTTGGGTCTGGTGTCTCTCATCTTCCTCTTCACAATTCCCCATAGATTCTCTATGGGGTTTAGGACAAACGATTTTGCTGGCCAATCAAGCACAGTGATAATGTGGTTATTAAATCATTTATTGGTACTTTTGGCAGTGTGGGCAGGTGCCAAATTCCTGCTGGATAATGAAATCAGCCTCTCTATAAAGCTTGTCAGCAGAGGGAAGCATGAAGTGCTCTAAAATTTCCTTCTAGACGGCTGTGTTGACTCTGGACTTAATATAACACAGTGGACCAACACCAGCAGATGACATGGCTCCCCAAACCATCACTGACTGTGGAAACTTCACACTGGACCCGCAAGCAACTTGGATTGAGTGCCTCTCCACTCTTCCTCCAGACTCTGGGAACTTGATTTCCAAATGAAATGCAAAATTTACTTTAATCTGAAAACAGGACTTTGGACCACTGAGCAACAGACCTGTCCTTTTTCTCCTATGCCCAGGTAAGATGCTTCTGACGATGTCTCAACGAATGCAACAGTTGTAGCCCATGTCCTGGATATGTCTGTGTGTGGTGGCGCTTGAAGCACACTGACTCCAGCCGCAGTTCACGCCTTGTGAATTTCCCCCAGATTCTTGAATGGCCTTTTCTTAACAATCCTTTCAAGGCTGCGGTTATCCCTGTTGCTTGTGCACCTTTTTCTACCACACTTTTCCTTTCTCTCAACTTGCCATTAATATGCTTGGTACAGCACTCTGTAAACAGCCAGCTTCTTTAGCAATGGTCCTTTTGTGGCTTACCCTCTTGACAACTGTCAAGTCAGCAGTCCTCCCCATGATTGTGTAGCCTAATAAACCAGACTGTTGGACCATTTAAAGGCTTAGGAAACCTTTGCAGGTGTTTTGGGTTGATTAGCTGATTAGAGTGTGACACCATGAGTCTACAATTTTCAACTTTTACCCAATATTCTAACTTTCTGGGAGACTAAGTTTTGGGTTTTCACGAACTGTTAGCCATAATCATCAACATTAAAGGGAAAAAAAAATCTGGAAATAGATCACTCTGTGTGTAATGAATCTATATAATACATGAGTTTCACTTTTTGAATTGAATTACTCAAATAAATTAATTTTTTGATGATATTCTAATTCATTGAGAAGGACTAATATACTACATAATGTAATTGGGGAGACCTGTCGAAGGCCAGTAAGAATGAGATAACAACCATATGGGTCAGAGATAAAAATTGTAATAGTAAGGGGCAATTACGGGCGATCATTATGACTATTCCTGGTTTTTTTTCGGTCTTGAGCTGTTACATAAATTGTACAAGAAAAAATATGAAGGAACTCCTCCAGCTCACCTTGTCACGGAAAGGATATAGGAGTCAGCAACACGGATCCTCGTGTCGGCACACGCAGAAGATACAGCAGAACCAGGGAAGTTGGAACCAGCGCTGGGAGTGTAGTTTTAGTAAAACGGAAATCTAGTTTCCAAGTTTAATTAGTCTCGGTTAAAATCGAAGCACAGGGGCTACGAGAAAATAAAGTGACAGGTAGGTCAGTCCAGAGTACAGAGAGAAGGAGTGGAAAGGCGGTAGCCTACGCGTTTCAGACCTTCGCTAGGTCCTTAGTCATGGCTTATGATAAGTCTGACTGTGCAGTCTAGACCTATTTATAGTCAGTTGATCTTGTAGATAATTACTTAATTAATTGCGGTTCACGGCCGGAGAGGAAAAGGAGGAGCCCCGTGGACCGCAATCTTTTGTCTGTTTCCTTGTTATGGATGAATCTGTTGTACGGTATGTAAAGGTTTTCTATGTTGTATACCTGAGGTTTAATTATAGAAACATACATAAGTTTAGATTCTACTTTTGAAGTCCGCATTTGTTTTTATATTAATAATTATCGTAAGTTCTTAAAATATGAACTATGTTCATGAAAACAGAAGACATCCGTTTTTGTGTTTCGATCTAATTAGATTGTTTTAATATGGTGTTGCCTTTTTTCCGGACGTAACAAAGAATAGAAAAAATAGAAAAAAAAAAAAATAGAAAACAGAGGGATTCAAAAGATTGCTATACTTTTCTAAGGTAACTTATTTATTTAAAATTGTTGTTATTAGTCTGGTGTATTGGTAATTATTACAGAAAGATTTCTTGTTAAGTCACCTTACAAGACGCGAGTAACGTCGAGATACTGACTACACGAGTGGGGTAACGCCTACCAATTAGAAGAGAAAATGATAATAAATAAATGAAGAACTATTGAATATATGTGAAAAAGGTAATAGAAAAGACGTGTATTTAAAATAATGATAAAAAACTGGTGTTTATATATCTTGATATATATGCTAGTGTCTTTAATGTTTTGATATTTAATTAGTGTTTTCGGGTTTCGTTGTTTATGGTTTTTAATATATTTTTGTTTTTTATTTTTTATTTATTGTTTAATTTTTTAGTGGAATGATCTTAGTAGAGTGACTAAGTTTGTTGAATATAATAGCTTTAACTTTATTTGTAGAACTGGAAAAATCTATTCGTTCTATATACCCAGATCAATTTTTGAATTTATTGATTTTTACTTCGTGTCATGAGATACGTAGTTGTATAATTTATGTACGGGCAAGATAGGTATTGAATTTGGTACTGAAAAAATGATCAGTTACATAGTTCAAAATTCATGTACTTTCTTTGATGTTTGACTTTGCGAACTTGAAAGTTTTATATGATTTTAACCAAAAAATGTGAATTTGATGTACAGAGCTGGATTTTGGATCCTCCAAACACGTATGTTTAATCGACTGTCTAAGATATAGTGATGTTCAGTCGGGGTCAGACCAGAGTGGTCTAGATGAGCTCTTTTCGTTTTTTTTGGGTTTTTTGTTGATTTAATTTATTGTATTCGTTTTCGTTGGGGGAAAAACTTTCCATATTCAGATTATGTTAATTATTACTAGAGATTATTCTGATCTGGTTTACCTATGGAGTCCAGTTTTGTCTGACACGTGAATCCCTAACAGTACCTTGGTGGTACAGGGTTAGTACAAATATCACATATGAATTTAGGCTAGTTGAAACCGTATTATGGATGGAAGAAACAAATCTCAAATTGTTGGCTTTAATAATGAAACATAAGGTCCTTTCTTAGATTTAAGCCTTTTGGAACCCTTGTTTGAAGGCTGAAGATCCAAAAGGCTTCTCTTGTTCGTGTTAAATGTTTAATATCCCCACCTCTTTTGGGAGTATAGATTTTTTCAATGGCATAACAGGAAAAACTGTTGATTGTTCTATTGTGCTGGGTTATGAAATGTTTTGCTACGTTCGATGTAGTAAGGATGTTTGGGTTACGGATGTAGCCAAGATGTTCAAGGATTCTTGTTTTGAACTTTCTGTTTGTACATCCTATGTATTTCAAGTCACATAGTGTGCATTCGATTATATATATGACCGAATCGGAGTTGCAATTGATGTAATTTTTAATAGCATGTGTATCAGTGTTAGCTGAATTTGAAAACACCTTTTTAGGTATTACATATGAACATACTTTACATGGATTGTTTCCACACTTAAAAAATCCTTTTTGTTCTAGCCATGAACCTTTTGTTTTAATGGAACTGAAAAATGATGGAGAAAGTGTCGTGGCCAACGAAGGAGCTCTACGTGGGACTATTCTACAACCGTCTTTAAGGATGTCTTCCAGGACTGGGTCTTCTCTGAGCATGGGTAGGTGTTTGTTCACAATTCTCTTTATACTTTTGAATTGGCTATTTTGTTGCAACACTAATGTGGGTATACTGGATGTTGATATTGAATTTTTGTTATTTTGGGACAAAAGGATGTCTCTGTTTTTCTTGGCTATTATTTGGTCTGCTCTGTCTAGAGACCAATGTGGGTACCCCCTGTTGGATAGTCTGTTATGTATGAGTTGTGTTTCGGTTTTAAATTGTGCATCAGAGCTGCAATTGCGTTTAGCTCTGCAAAATTCGCCTACTGGGATCGAGACAATGGTCTGTTTGGAGTGGTTACTACCTGCATGTAAGATGGTATTGCCAGCTGTTGGTTTCCTATAGGTTTTTGTATGTATCTGGATACCATCTTCTCCCTTTAATTCCAGATCCAAAAATATGGTGTTGGTTTTGGCAGACATATGTGTAAACCTAAGATTGTAGTCATTGGAGTTAAGGAAAACCACAAAATCTTTTATGGCAGATACATCTCCCTCCCATATGAACAGGAGGTCATCGATGTATCTGCCATACCAATTGATATTATCTCCAAATGGATTCGATGTGGAAAAAATGTTTTTTTCCTCCCACCATGCCATAACTAAGTTCGCCAAAGACGGAGAAAATTTTGCCCCCATTGAGACCCCTTTTAGTTGGAGGTAATATTTGGTATCAAAAAAGAAATAGTTGTGTGTTAGTAAGAAGGTGAGAATTTCCAGGATGTATATTTGTAATAGGTCACTGTAGTTGCTGTGTTTGTTCAGGTGGTATTCTATAGCAGCGTAAGCTACATTGTGCGGTATACTCGGATAAAGAGATATAACATCACATGTTAACCATGTATATTCTTTTGACCATATCTTGTGTCTGAAAGCACGTAACACATCCTTGGTGTCTTTCAAAAAACTTGGCGTATTTTGTGCAATAGGTTGTAATAGGGAGTCTAGCCATTCCGAGGTTCTTTCAGAGAACGACCCTATTCCCGAGACTATTGGTCGCATGGGAGGAGGGATAGTATTTTTATGCGTTTTAGGCAAAGCATGGAGAATTGGCGTAATAGGATGCTCTACAGTCATATACTCTGCTTGTTTTGATGTGAGGGAACCGCTATCTATTCCTATCTTAATCAGATTATTTAATTATTTTTGAAAACCGATGATTGGATTTTGTTTTAATATTTTATAAGTACTTTGGTCTGATAGTAGTTCCTCAATTTGCATTTTATAATCTTCCCTCTTCATAATTGCTATACTGCCTCCCTTATCCGATTTTTTGATAATGAGGTCCTCATTGTCTTCAAGCGATTTTTTAGCTTTTCTCAATTTACTTGGGAAATTGTTTGTTCCTTTTTCTTTTTTGGTGGATTCATAAAGTAGTTGTAAGTCCTTTTCTATCGATATTTGAAACCGGTCCATTGTCTCAGTCCTAGATGTAATAGGGTAGAATTTGGGATTAGTGATTCTGAAGTTGGTTGAAGTGTATATGTCCTTTTTTGCGGGTTCAGTATCTAAAGCTTCCAGGCAAAAAAGAGTCTTAGATTCTTGAAAAGATAGCATGTGTTCCAACGGATCTCTTGCTCTTATTTGTGTTTGAGGTACCATAGATGGGTCATTCGTTTTAGTTGTTGCATATTCATTCCCTCCCATTATATCCGTCTCAGTGGTGTGGAAGTGTCTTTTTACAGTTAGATTTCTAACGAATTTGTTAACATCTAGTAAGGTATTGAATGGGTCGAAGTTCCGTGTTGGTGCAAAATTAAGGCCAAGGGATAGGACTTCAATTTGTTCTTCTGTAAGACTGGTTGTGGAGAGATTGGTGATATTTAGGTTAGGTTGTAATTCCTCCGTGTGCGGGGGCGAACACTTTGTTCTTGGTCTACAGGGTTTGTGTTTGCGACCGCCCCTCCTGCCTCGTTTTTTGACGTATAATTTCTTTCCAATCTAGGGTTATTTCTTGATCTTTCTTTGAGATTGTCGTAATCTAGATCATCATGTTCACCGTCTCCCGAATCCGGTTCAGTGGAGCTGAAGCTTACTCTATGTTGGTATTGACCGTATCTTCCTGAATTTTTTCGTTGTTTTAGAATCGGTCTGAATTTAGTGAAATTTCTTCCTCTATTGCTCCAATTGTACACTTCTTGGTTGGCGTAGTCTCGTAAATCTCTCTGGAACTTGTTTTTTTTGATTGTTGCCATGGACTTGTCGACTTTGTCGATACTGTTGGAGGTCCGTGTTTCCAAAGTGACATAGTTGGGTGAGCTGGCAAAACTATTCAATTTTTCTTTAGTTGTTGAAATTTCATCTTTGAGTTCAATTAATTTGAGTTCCTCTTGTGAAATAATCAATTTCATTAATTTGATGGAACAGTCAGAAAGAATCTGGTTCCATTCGGTACTGAAAGTTTCCGAGTATTTGAAAGTAGGTGTTTTTTTCATACGTAATCCTCTTGGAATCATGTTTTTTGCACAATAGTTTTTTAAGGTTGTGAGGTCCCACCAGACCTTTGTTTCATGAATCATAGATTTTTCCAAAGTGTGGAAAAGATCTTCCATTTCATAGCAGTTTTCTTTGGTATTATCCATTGTACCGAAAACTTTGGCTGCCAAAGCAGCACGGGTATATTGTATTTCATTTGTCATCATTCAAATATATAACATAGAAGCCCAAAATTTACGTCCGGAAAAAAGGCAACACCATATTAAAACAATCTAATTAGATCGAAACACAAAAACGGATGTCTTCTGTTTTCATGAACATAGTTCATATTTTAAGAACTTACGATAATTATTAATATAAAAACAAATGCGGACTTCAAAAGTAGAATCTAAACTTATGTATGTTTCTATAATTAAACCTCAGGTATACAACATAGAAAACCTTTACATACCGTACAACGGATTCATCCATAACAAGGAAACAGACAAAAGATTGCGGTCCACGGGGCTCCTCCTTTTCCTCTCCGGCCGTGAACCGCAATCAATTAAGTAATTATCTACAAGATCAACTGACTATAAATAGGTCTAGACTGCACAGTCAGACTTATCATAAGCCATGACTAAGGACCTAGCGAAGGTCTGAAACGCGTAGGCTACCGCCTTTCCACTCCTTCTCTCTGTACTCTGGACTGACCTACCTGTCACTTTATTTTCTCGTAGCCCCTGTGCTTCGATTTTAACCGAGACTAATTAAACTTGGAAACTAGATTTCCGTTTTACTAAAACTACACTCCCAGCGCTGGTTCCAACTTCCCTGGTTCTGCTGTATCTTCTGCGTGTGCCGACACGAGGATCCGTGTTGCTGACTCCTATATCCTTTCCGTGACAAGGTGAGCTGGAGGAGTTCCTTCATATTTTTTCTTGTATTCTACTATCGGCTGAAGGATTTCCTCACGTGCATTTATCGTATTTAAACATTGGTAGGAGCCCAATCTTCATATATTTGGGCATCTTTTTGATGACAAAGTAAACCCTATTTCTCAGTACAGAGGTGAACTAAGAGTAATAATATCCACGATATTTTGGAACAAAGACATTCATTATATACTAAAGGCTTTTTTTTTCATATTTTAACATTTTTTCATACTGGTGTTCTTCTGAAACAATATCAATTTTGGGCTTCTATGTTATATATTTGAATGATGACAAATGAAATACAATATACCCGTGCTGCTTTGGCAGCCAAAGTTTTCGGTACAATGGATAATACCAAAGAAAACTGCTATGAAATGGAAGATCTTTTCCACACTTTGGAAAAATCTATGATTCATGAAACAAAGGTCTGGTGGGACCTCACAACCTTAAAAAACTATTGTGCAAAAAACATGATTCCAAGAGGATTACGTATGAAAAAAACACCTACTTTCAAATACTCGGAAACTTTCAGTACCGAATGGAACCAGATTCTTTCTGACTGTTCCATCAAATTAATGAAATTGATTATTTCACAAGAGGAACTCAAATTAATTGAACTCAAAGATGAAATTTCAACAACTAAAGAAAAATTGAATAGTTTTGCCAGCTCACCCAACTATGTCACTTTGGAAACACGGACCTCCAACAGTATCGACAAAGTCGACAAGTCCATGGCAACAATCAAAAAAACCAAGTTCCAGAGAGATTTACGAGACTACGCCAACCAAGAAGTGTACAATTGGAGCAATAGAGGAAGAAATTTCACTAAATTCAGACCGATTCTAAAACAACGAAAAAATTCAGGAAGATACGGTCAATACCAACATAGAGTAAGCTTCAGCTCCACTGAACCGGATTCGGGAGACGGTGAACATGATGATCTAGATTACGACAATCTCAAAGAAAGATCAAGAAATAACCCTAGATTGGAAAGAAATTATACGTCAAAAAACGAGGCAGGAGGGGCGGTCGCAAACACAAACCCTGTAGACCAAGAACAAAGTGTTCGCCCCCGCACACGGAGGAATTACAACCTAACCTAAATATCACCAATCTCTCCACAACCAGTCTTACAGAAGAACAAATTGAAGTCCTATCCCTTGGCCTTAATTTTGCACCAACACGGAACTTCGACCCATTCAATACCTTACTAGATGTTAACAAATTCGTTAGAAATCTAACTGTAAAAAGACACTTCCACACCACTGAGACGGATATAATGGGAGGGAATGAATATGCAACAACTAAAACGAATGACCCATCTATGGTACCTCAAACACAAATAAGAGCAAGAGATCCGTTGGAACACATGCTATCTTTTCAAGAATCTAAGACTCTTTTTTGCCTGGAAGCTTTAGATACTGAACCCGCAAAAAAGGACATATACACTTCAACCAACTTCAGAATCACTAATCCCAAATTCTACCCTATTACATCTAGGACTGAGACAATGGACCGGTTTCAAATATCGATAGAAAAGGACTTACAACTACTTTATGAATCCACCAAAAAAGAAAAAGGAACAAACAATTTCCCAAGTAAATTGAGAAAAGCTAAAAAATCGCTTGAAGACAATGAGGACCTCATTATCAAAAAATCGGATAAGGGAGGCAGTATAGCAATTATGAAGAGGGAAGATTATAAAATGCAAATTGAGGAACTACTATCAGACCAAAGTACTTATAAAATATTAAAACAAAATCCAATCATCGGTTTTCAAAAATAATTAAATAATCTGATTAAGATAGGAATAGATAGCGGTTCCCTCACATCAAAACAAGCAGAGTATATGACTGTAGAGCATCCTATTACGCCAATTCTCCATGCTTTGCCTAAAACGCATAAAAATACTATCCCTCCTCCCATGCGACCAATAGTCTCGGGAATAGGGTCGTTCTCTGAAAGAACCTCGGAATGGCTAGACTCCCTATTACAACCTATTGCACAAAATACGCCAAGTTTTTTGAAAGACACCAAGGATGTGTTACGTGCTTTCAGACACAAGATATGGTCAAAAGAATATACATGGTTAACATGTGATGTTATATCTCTTTATCCGAGTATACCGCACAATGTAGCTTACGCTGCTATAGAATACCACCTGAACAAACACAGCAACTACAGTGACCTATTACAAATATACATCCTGGAAATTCTCACCTTCTTACTAACACACAACTATTTTTTTTTTGATACCAAATATTACCTCCAACTAAAAGGGGTCTCAATGGGGGCAAAATTTTCTCCGTCTTTGGCGAACTTAGTTATGGCGTGGTGGGAGGAAAAAACCATTTTTTCCACATCGAATCCATTTGGAGATAATATCAATTGGTATGGCAGATACATCGATGACCTCCTGTTCATATGGGAGGGAGATGTATCTGCCATAAAAGATTTTGTGGTTTTCCTTAACTCCAATGACTACAATCTTAGGTTTACACATATGTCTGCCAAAACCAACACCATATTTTTGGATCTGGAATTAAAGGGAGAAGATGGTATCCAGATACATACAAAAACCTATAGGAAACCAACAGCTGGCAATACCATCTTACATGCAGGTAGTAACCACTCCAAACAGACCATTGTCTCGATCCCAGTAGGCGAATTATGCAGAGCTAAACGCAATTGCAGCTCTGATGCACAATTTAAAACCGAAACACAACTCATACATAACAGACTATCCAACAGGGGGTACCCACATTGGTCTCTAGACAGAGCAGACCAAATAATAGCCAAGAAAAACAGAGACATCCTTTTGTCCCAAAATAACAAAAATTCAATATCAACATCCAGTATACCCACATTAGTGTTGCAACAAAATAGCCAATTCAAAAGTATAAAGAGAATTGTGAACAAACACCTACCCATGCTCAGAGAAGACCCAGTCCTGGAAGACATCCTTAAAGACGGTTGTAGAATAGTCCCACGTAGAGCTCCTTCGTTGGCCACGACACTTTCTCCATCATTTTTCAGTTCCATTAAAACAAAAGGTTCATGGCTAGAACAAAAAGGATTTTTTTAAGTGTGGAAACAATCCATGTAAAGTATGTTCATATGTAATACCTAAAAAGGTGTTTTCAAATTCAGCTAACACTGATACACATGCTATTAAAAATTACATCAATTGCAACTCCGATTCGGTCATATATATAATCGAATGCACACTATGTGACTTGAAATACATAGGATGTACAAACAGAAAGTTCAAAACAAGAATCCTTGAACATCTTGGCTACATCCGTAACCCAAACATCCTTACTACATCGAACGTAGCAAAACATTTCATAACCCAGCACAATAGAACAATCAACAGTTTTTCCTGTTATGCCATTGAAAAAATCTATACTCCCAAAAGAGGTGGGGATATTAAACATTTAACACGAACAAGAGAAGCCTTTTGGATCTTCAGCCTTCAAACAAGGGTTCCAAAAGGCTTAAATCTAAGAAAGGACCTTATGTTTCATTATTAAAGCCAACAATTTGAGATTTGTTTCTTCCATCCATAATACGGTTTCAACTAGCCTAAATTCATATGTGATATTTGTACTAACCCTGTACCACCAAGGTACTGTTAGGGATTCACGTGTCAGACAAAACTGGACTCCATAGGTAAACCAGATCAGAATAATCTCTAGTAATAATTAACATAATCTGAATATGGAAAGTTTTTCCCCCAACGAAAACGAATACAATAAATTAAATCAACAAAAAACCCAAAAAAAACGAAAAGAGCTCATCTAGACCACTCTGGTCTGACCCCGACTGAACATCACTATATCTTAGACAGTCGATTAAACATACGTGTTCGGAGGATCCAAAATCCAGCTCTGTACATCAAATTCACATTTTTTGGTTAAAATCATATAAAACTTTCAAGTTCGCAAAGTCAAACATCAAAGAAAGTACATGAATTTTGAACTATGTAACTGATCATTTTTTCAGTACCAAATTCAATACCTATCTTGCCCGTACATAAATTATACAACTACGTATCTCATGACACGAAGTAAAAATCAATAAATTCAAAAATTGATCTGGGTATATAGAACGAATAGATTTTTCCAGTTCTACAAATAAAGTTAAAGCTATTATATTCAACAAACTTAGTCACTCTACTAAGATCATTCCACTAAAAAATTAAACAATAAATAAAAAATAAAAAACAAAAATATATTAAAAACCATAAACAACGAAACCCGAAAACACTAATTAAATATCAAAACATTAAAGACACTAGCATATATATCAAGATATATAAACACCAGTTTTTTATCATTATTTTAAATACACGTCTTTTCTATTACCTTTTTCACATATATTCAATAGTTCTTCATTTATTTATTATCATTTTCTCTTCTAATTGGTAGGCGTTACCCCACTCATGTAGTCAGTATCTCGACGTTACTCGCGTCTCGTAAGGTGACTTAACAAGAAATCTTTCTGTAATAATTACCAATACACCAGACTAATAACAACAATTTTAAATAAATAAGTTACCTTAGAAAAGTATAGCAATCTTTTGAATCCCTCTGTTTTCTATTTTTTTTTTTTTTCTATTTTTTCTATTCTTTGTTACGTCCGGAAAAAAGGCAACACCATATTAAAACAATCTAATTAGATCGAAACACAAAAACGGATGTCTTCTGTTTTCATGAACATAGTTCATATTTTAAGAACTTACGATAATTATTAATATAAAAACAAATGCGGACTTCAAAAGTAGAATCTAAACTTATGTATGTTTCTATAATTAAACCTCAGGTATACAACATAGAAAACCTTTACATACCGTACAACGGATTCATCCATAACAAGGAAACAGACAAAAGATTGCGGTCCACGGGGCTCCTCCTTTTCCTCTCCGGCCGTGAACCGCAATTAATTAAGTAATTATCTACAAGATCAACTGACTATAAATAGGTCTAGACTGCACAGTCAGACTTATCATAAGCCATGACTAAGGACCTAGCGAAGGTCTGAAACGCGTAGGCTACCGCCTTTCCACTCCTTCTCTCTGTACTCTGGACTGACCTACCTGTCACTTTATTTTCTCGTAGCCCCTGTGCTTCGATTTTAACTGAGACTAATTAAACTTGGAAACTAGATTTCCGTTTTACTAAAACTACACTCCCAGCGCTGGTTCCAACTTTCCTGGTTCTGCTACATAAATTGTAGTATAGTAGTGTCAGAAGTTAAAAGATCTTGATTTATTATCGTGTGTCTCCTGCAGAAAAGCAATGTCCGATATAATGGTAGTAAGTTCACGTAGAGCCAGACAACGCTTAGTTAAGCCCCTTGACATTTAAAAAAAACTAGGCACACCATGACAAATCAGGTTGACGTGTGTAGAGGCAGAACATACCCAAGGGAGTGTTAAGAAATTCAGCGTACAATCGAGATTTTAATCCTGCCAGGCCGCTTCTCCAGTATAGAACAAGGCACAAAAATATACAGGAAGACAAGTGGAAAAAAGAGGGATGGAAGAAGGGGATGGACAAAGAAACAACATATTTCAAGCAACAAGAAACATTACAAATAAAATGAGGAAAAAATGCCAAGAAGTGGCCTACAAACAGGCATTGCATGATAGCTGTGTCCCATAAGGTGGAATAAGCAGAAAAAACATCAATAGTTCCTTCAGGAAGTGTCATCGCTAGCGTGGGTGAGAACACTCAGTGGGGTATTATAATCTGGAAAGTCTAATAATGGAGAAAAAAAGTGTTCACTTGTTTAACAGTTGGTCCAAAGGAGCTATTCCTCACCCCATGTGGAGAAATGGGGAGAGCCATATAGAAATGCAGTCTGACCATTGGTAGCTACGTAGATACAGTAATGTCAACTTGAGGATGATCATTTATGCTTGGAAGGGGAACGCTCAGACGTAGCGGGAAGAGATCCAGTAGATAGGATGCCCCATTTTTGTGAGTTGACTTGTTGCCCAGCAGGTGCAGGTGGGGGAGGTGGAATTAGCTCCTAGTTAGGCAGTTTTGAAACTGGAATGTTTAGGGTGACACAAAAATGTAGTAAATCCACCACTGTATGAAGGGTTGCAGAGCGACCATTCCTCCTTGAGGTGCGGCTAAAATGGAAACCCAAACGGTAGAGGATGTGATTGTAGTTTAGTGCAGTGAGTTGAGGTCTAATTGTCTGCGTTTTTGTAGGTTGACCTAAGACAGTTCTGAGAGCAATTGGAGAAGGGCACCGTCACAATTAATTAAGCGACATGATCTAGTCCATGTCATTATCTCTTCTGTAAGCTGATAGTCCGCAATGCAACAAATAATATCACTAGATTGAGGGGATGAACCTTTTGGACATAAAGCCCTCTATCCAGCTTGATCTTGTAGGAGGCAAGGGCCCCCAGAACCGGACTAAAGACAGCTTCCTGTGTGGGTTTTAAATCTTCATCATGTTTTGCCTCAGGGAAACCACGAACTCTAATATTATGACATTGTTTCTTGTTATCTAGGTCCTTTACGTGTGTTTGATATTCACAAATGGCGTCTTGTTGGGACAAAACTGCGGATTATACAGAAAAATATCTGCGGGTAGAGTCATGGTGGTCCTCCAGAGTTTCAACTCTGTGCAAAATGTGTTGAATGTCCTTGCACACAGTCGCAATTTCATAGTGGCGATTTAAAGTGCTCTTAAGTGGGGAGCTGCTTCATATAAGTGTGCCCCATTTTCATATCAGGCAAAAGGTCATCTGTGTCAAATTCCGATGAGGGCGACCAGGTATGTGTGTCTAGGCCCAGTTGGGATAAATTGGGAGTAGCAGACAGCATGGGGTCATTGCCCTCTGAGCAGGGTCAAGCGGCTGAATTATTTACCCAAGGACAGAAGGCAAAGGGTTGCAACTTTTAACCCCTCTGTTCCTTGGGGGAGAAGGGTATACAGAGATTGTCGGTTGTCCCACATATGTCAACCTGTAATGGAGGCTACAAGCAATGCAGACTGGCAGCTGGTGGGTAATTACTAGAGGCCTGCTGAGAAGATGAGAGATCTTCAGGGATGAAGGAGACTGAAAGACTGGTGCCGAATGTAGGACAGACCCTATTGCTTCTTTTAGCGCCATCACAATCTCCCCATTGTCATATGGAGAATGACTTTCCCCAGATATCCCCTCAGGGAAAGAGCCAGATGCTGGGGCAGATCAGGAGGTGTCTGCGTGTGCATCCTGGAACGCCTCTATGTGACATTTTTTTAAAGTTCCACAAGCAGTCACTTATTCGCATTTAGAATGATTTAGACTACATAAAGGGATTTTCTCTATCTTGGAAACGTATGGCATATCCACAGGATATGCCATAAATGACCAATAGATGCAGGTCAAAACTCAGGGACCCGCACCTATCACTAGAACTGGGTGCCTAGCACCGTCCTGCCTTGTCCAGCTCCCCGGCCACTGTCTGACAAGGTGGTCAGATATTACGGAAACAGCTCGCTGAGCTATGCTATTTCTGTAACTGCCATAGAACTGAATGATAGTAATGGTTGTTTCCGTAGCTCCCAAATTCCAGAAACAGCATAGCTTGCCATGCTACGTTGTTTCCGTAACTCCCATTCACTTTTAAGGGAGTTACAGAAACAGCATAGCAGAGGGACCCGCATCTATCGAACATTTATCCTGTGGATATGGCATAAATGTCCAAGATGGGAAAGCCCCTTTAATACGTGGTAACTCACCATCATTTTGCAATTGTTTGTCCGGTTTCGCTGATGAGCTGCTAGAGGGAGCCCCCTCACTAATAAAGCGAGCCTTTATCAAACTCTTTAGATGCCATGGTCGCTGCGAAATTTTGCAAGGCTGTTCAATATTCTCTATGAGCTAAACAGCCTAGATTCCAGAATTATACTGCCTAAATTAGACTTATGCGTCATTTGGACCTATTCTGTGCTATAATTGGGGTATTCCTACCTTATATGAGCTTGTTGGACATTCCACTCCACAACCATGGTGTTCACATAGAGTTGGGCCATATTTTGTAGCTATAACAGCCTCTACTCTTCTGGGAAGGATTTCCACAAGATGATGGAGTGTGTTTGTGGGAATTTGTGCACGTTTCACAAAAAAAGCATTTGTGATATCGTTGACAAATCCTGTCAAAATCTGTGCGTAGTCCCTAGAGAACTCAAAGAGAAAGTGTGATGCACAAAAGACATATGTGGAATAAAATACAAAAATTCCAGATTCAGCTCTAGTAAACTTTCATAGTAAAAACTCTAATTGGTAAGTTGTCTTGTACTTACAAAGATAATGGCATTTTCTGTTTGTGGCAGCCATTTTTACAAACGTGACGACAGGAAATGCTGCCAAATTGGTCGTTATCTTTAAATTAGCATCCCAGAAACTAACAATAAAAGGGTTATTCCCATTTTAGACATTTATAAGAAATATCCATGGGATATGCAATAAACGTCTGATAGATGCGCATCTCACCCCATCCCGACTGGTGAGGCAGCCACTAGCCGCCGCCACTTTGTGGAGGTTTAGAGAAAAAGTGGCTGAAAATTACTGAAGCAGCCTAGCTTTCTGTTTTGCTATTTTTTAACTTCCGTTTGGCCCCCTTACTGGGCAGGATAGGGTTGGTGGACCCTCATTCTAGAGATAGATGTGAGTCCCAGAGGTGAGATCCGCGTCTATCAGACATATATGGCATAATCTCTGGATATGCCATAAATGGCTATGAATGTAATAACCCTTTAAGCTTTATTTAAATAAAACTAGAAAACCTTTTAAATGCACTTGTTATCTAGACAAAACTAGTTTAAAGGGCTTATGCACATGGGTACAAAGCCTGTACAGCAGTGCATGGAGACCATATGGCTCCGTGCACTGCCATATTGGGTCCGTTGGCCGCCCTAGATAGGTTATGGAACATGCCACATTTTTTTTTATCTATGTAGTATAGCATACAAACACACTATGCCAAAATGTAAAAGAAAAAAACCACAACCTGTTATATATACAAACTACTTAAATATTGTGAGCTAGATTAACCTCAAAATAAAAAATAATTTTTGAGAGGTTATGGTCTATTATATATGACATCTGCAGAGAGCAGGGTGAAAAGTCAGCGCTGCAATATAAAAATAGAAGAAACACAGCACTGTAAGTTTGCTGTGGAACCCTGGCACTAAATGGCTGAGCACTTTTCAGGTCTCCATGTTCATGGGATATATATGCATCATCATGACCTTATCTCCAGAGTGCAAGGTTAATGTACTGTAGTTTATATGAGTAAGCTTCTATCTTCATTAAAAGCAATGCACTGAACTTGTTTACTGACAAGGGTAAGTCTTTGCAAATGCCATGTAGTTACTTCTGTAAATGATCAAATTTCTGTAAAGGATCTGCCAGGCACAGCTTCGGGGTTAACTCCCAGAACTAATCAGTCAGCACCTGAGAATACATCCCTGAGACTGACTCCTGCTTCCACCATTCAGGCTGGCAGGCTTAGGAGTGGGAGAGCCTATCGTAACCTGGCCAGACTCAGCTAGCTCCCGCCCTCGGTCTATTTAAGCCTGCACTTCCTGTCCCTCGGTGCTTGTGAGTCTTTCCTTGTGGTTTCCTGGCCCAGCTACAGCTCCTGCTATTTTTTGATCCTGCTCCATACAGACCCTGGCTTACCGACTACTCTTCTGCTTTTCGTTTTGTACCTCGCACACTCCTGGCTTGACTCGGCTCGTTCACCACTCTGGTTGCTCACGGTGTTGCCGTGGGCAACGGCCCCTTTTCCTTGCTTGTGTTCCTTTGTATGTTTGTCGTGTTTGTCGTGCACTTACTGAGCGCAGGGACCGCCGCCCAGTTGTACCCTGTCGCCTAGGGCGGGTCGTTGCAAGTAGGCAGGGACAGAGTGGCGGGTAGATTAGGGCTCACTTGTTCGTCTCCCTACCCCCTGCCATTACATAATCACAAGCCCATACCTAGTCTACCCCTGGTCCCTGACACCACTATGGATCCCCGTGAGACCCTGGCTCAGCAAATGCAGGGTCTCTCCCTACAGGTCCAGGCCCTGGCTCAGAGGGTCAACCAGCCTGATGCTACCCTGGTAGTTCCCCTCACCGCACCTCTTGAACCCTACCTCAAGTTGCCCGACCGGTTCTCAGGGGACCGGAGGGCTTTTCTCTCCTTTCGGGAGAGTTGTAGGCTTTACTTTCGTTTAAAGCCTCATTCCTCAGGTTCTGAGAGCCAGCGGGTGGGTATAATTATGTCCCGACTCCAGGAAGGGCCCCAAGAGTGGGCCTTCTCCTTGGCTCCTGACGCCCCTGAACTTTCCTCCGTTGATTGTTTCTTTTCTGCTCTCTGACTTATTTATGACGAGACTGACAGGACTGCCTTTGCCGAGAGTCAGCTGGTGACCTTAAGTCAGGGTAAGAGACCTGTTGAGGAGTATTGCTCTGACTTTCGGAAGTGGTGCGTAGCTTCTCGGTGGAATGACCCTGCCTTAAGGTGCCAGTTTAGGTTGGGTCTGTCGAATGCTCTGAAGGACCTGCTAGTTAGCTATCCCTCTTCTGACTCCCTAGACCAGGTTATGGCTTTAGCGGTACGACTTGTCCGACGTCTCAGGGAACGACAACGTGAACGTTTATGTGTTTTCTCCTCCGACTCCCCCATGATGCCTCCCGAAGCTCCGTTGCTTCGTTCCTCCCCGAAAGATTCAGAGATACCTATGCAACTCGGGGCCTCCGTGTCCCCCCAACAACGTAGAGAATTCCGCAGGAAGAATGGTCTCTGCTTCTACTGTGGGGACGACAAGCATCAAGTGAACAACTGTCCTAAGCGTAAGATTGCAGCCAGAGAACTTCCACGTCTAAGTGATCATCGGGGAGGTCACTTGGGCGCACAGGTATTTCCCGTAAATATGAAACGTACTAAGATCTTGCTTCCCTTTCAGGTCTCTTTTGGTGGTAGGTCTGCTACCGGCAGTGCCTTCGTGGATTCAGGGTCCTCTACTAGTATCATGTCTGTGGAATTTGCTATGTCCCTTGCTATGCCTCTGATTGATTTGCCTAAACCTGTCCCGGTAGTGGGTATCGACTGCACTCCTCTTGCTAATGGTTATTTTACACAGCATACCCCTGTTTTTGAACTCCTTGTTGGCTCCATGCATTTGGAGCAATGCTCTGTACTGTTGATGCAGGGATTATCGTACGATTTGGTTCAAGGTCTTCCCTGGTTGCAGTTGCATAATCCTACGTTTGACTGGAATACTGGGGAGCTAACCAAATGGGGTAATGAATGTTGTACGTCATGTTTTTCTGTTAATTCTATTTCTCCCCCTAAGGAGGCGAATACGGTACCCGAGTTTGTTCAGGACTTCGCTGATGTTTTCTCTAGGGAGGCCTCCAAAGTGTTACCTCCTCATAGAGAATACGATTGCGCTATTGAATTGGTACCAGGAGCTAAGCTTCCTAAGGGTAGGATATTTAATCTTTCTTGTCCCGAACGTGAAGCTATGAGAGTGTATATCTAGGAATCCCTGGCCAAGGGTTACATTCGTCCCTCTTCTTCTCTGGTAGGTGCTGGCTTCTTCCTCGTGGGGAAGAAGGATGGTGGTCTTAGGCCATGCATTGACTACCCCAGCCTGAATAAGGTCACGGTAAGGAACCAGTATCCCCTTCCTTTGATTCTTGATCTCTTTAATCAGGTTCAGGGGGCCCAATGGTTTTCTAAATTGGATCTACGGGGGGCGTATAACCTTATTCGCATAAAAGAGGGGGATGAGTGGAAGACTGCGTTTAACACGCCCGAAGGCCATTTAGAATACCTCGTCATGCCCTTTGGGTTGTGTAATGCCCCTGCGGTCTTCCAGAATTTCATAAATGAGATTTTGAGAAATTACCTGGGGATTTTTCTGGTAGTGTACCTTGATGACATACTGGTGTTTTCCAAGGACTGGCCCTCCCACATTGAGCATGTCAGGAAGGTGCTCCAGGTCCTTCGGGAAAATAAACTGTTTGCCAAAACCGAAAAATGTGTGTTTGGGGTACAGGAGATTCCATTTTTGGGTCAAATCCTCACTCCTCATGAATTCCGCATGGACCCCGCCAAGGTTCAGGCTGTGGCGGAATGGGTCCAACCTGCCTCCCTGAAGGCGTTACAGTGTTTTTTGGGGTTCGCTAATTATTACAGGAGATTTATTGCTAACTTCTCGGTCATCACTAAGCCCCTTACGGACCTCACTCGCAAAGGTGCTGATCTCCTCCACTGGCCTCCTGAGGCTGTCCAGGCTTTTGAGGTCCTTAAGAAGTGCTTTGTCTCGGCCCCGGTGCTGGTTCAGCCCAACCAAATGGAGCCATTTATCGTGGAAGTTGACGCATCTGAGGTGGGAGTGGGGGCTGTCTTGTCCCAGGGTACCAGGTCCCTCACCCATCTCCGCCCCTGTGCCTACTTCTCCAGGAAGTTTTCGCCAACTGAAAGTAACTATGATATTGGCAACCGCGAACTCTTAGCCATTAAATGGGCATTTGAAGAGTGGCGCCACTTCCTGGAGGGGGCTAGGCACCAGGTAACGGTCCTTACCGACCACAAGAATCTGGTTTTCCTAGAATCTGCCCGGAGGCTAAACCCGAGACAAGCTCAATGGGCGTTATTTTTTACCAGATTCAATTTTTTGGTTACCTATAGGGCTGGGTCTAAAAATATTAAGGCTGATGCACTGTCGCGTAGCTTCATGGCCAGCCCTCCTTCGGAGGAAGATCCTGCTTGTATTTTGCCTCCAGGTATAATCATTTCCTCGATCGATTCTGATTTAGTCTCTGATATTGCTGCTGATCAAGGTGCAGCTCCCGGGAACCTTCCTGAGAACAAGCTGTTTGTTCCCCTGCAATTCCGGCTAAGGGTACTTAGGGAAAATCATGACTCCGCACTATCTGGCCATCCAGGCATCCTGGGTACCAAACACCGCATTATCAGAAATTATTGGTGGCCTGGGTTGCCTAAAGACGTTAAGGCCTACGTCGCCGCTTGTGAGGTTTGTGCTAGGTCCAAGACTCCCAGGTCCCGACCAGCGGGCTTACTGCGTTCGTTGCCCATTCCCCAGAGTCCTTGGACACATATCTCCATGGATTTTATCACCGATTTGCCTCCATCCCAAGGCAAGTCGGTGGTGTGGGTGGTGGTGGACCGCTTCAGTAAGATGTGCCACTTTGTGCCCCTCAAGAAACTACCCAACGCCAAAACGTTGGCTACCTTGTTTGTCAAACACATCCTGCGTCTCCATGGGGTCGCTGTCAATATTGTTTCGGACAGAGGGGTACAATTTGTTTCATTGTTTTGGAGAGCCTTCTGTATGAAGTTGGGGATTGATCTGTCCTTCTCCTCTGCCTTCCATCCTGAAACCAATGGCCAAACGGAGAGGACTAATCAATCCCTAGAACAATACTTAAGGTGTTTTGTCTCTGACTGTCAATTTGATTGGGTCTCTTTCATTCCCCTCGCCGAATTTTCCCTTAATAACCGGGTCAGTAACTCGTCAGGGGTCTCTCCTTTTTTTTGTAATTTTGGGTTTAATCCACGGTTCTCCTCCGTTTCACCTGGTAGTTCCAACAATCCCGAGGTAGAGGTCGTTCATCGGGAACTGTGCACAGTCTGGGCCCAGGTTCAGAAAAACCTAGAGGTGTCCCAGAGCGTACAAAAAACTCAGGCTGATAAAAAACGTTCTGCTAACCCCCTGTTTATGGTCAGGGATCTGGTGTGGTTGTCGTCTAGGAACTTGCGTCTCAAGGTTCCGTCCAAGAAGTTTGCTCCCCGGTTTATTGGGCCGTATAAGGTCATTGAGGTCCTCAATCCTGTCTCCTTCCGGCTGGAGTTACCCCCGTCTTTTCGGATACACGACGTGTTTCATGCCTCCCTCCTCAAACGCTGCTCCCCGTCCTTGGCTCCCTCGAGGAGACCTCCTGTTCCTATCCTCACCCCTGAGGGGGTGGAATTCGAGGTGGCCAGGATTGTGGACAGCAAGATGGTCCAAGGCTCCCTCCAGTACCTGGTCCATTGGAGAGGATACGGGCCCGAGGAGAGGACTTGGGTACCCGCCCGGGATGTTCACGCTGGGGTATTGGTCAGGAGGTTCCACCTGCGTTTCCCCAGTAAGCCAGGTCCACTTAGAAAGGGTCCGGTGGCCCCTCATAAAAGGGGGGGTACTGTAAAGGATCTGCCAGGCACAGCTTCGGTGTTAACTCCCAGAACTAATCAGTCAGCACCTGAGAATACATCCCTGAGACTGACTCCTGCTTCCACCTTTCAGGCTGGCAGGCTTAGGAGTGGGAGAACCTATCGTAACCTGGCCAGACTCAGCTAGCTCCCGCCCTCGGTCTATTTAAGCCTGCACTTCCTGTCCCTCGGTGCTTGTGATTCTTTCCTTGTGGTTTCCTGGCCCAGCTACAGCTCCTGCTATTTTTGATCCTGCTCCATACAGACCCTGGCTTACCGACTACTCTTCTGCTTTTCGTTTTGTACCTCGCACACTCCTGGCTTGACTCGGCTCGTTCACCACTCTGGTTGCTCACGGTGTTGCCGTGGGCAACGGCCCCTTTTTCTTGCTTGTGTTCCTTTGTATGTTTGTCGTGTTTGTCGTGCACTTACTGAGCGCAGGGACCGCCGCCCAGTTGTACCCCGTCGCCTAGGGCGGGTCGTTGCAAGTAGGCAGGGACAGAGTGGCGGGTAGATTAGGGCTCACTTGTCGGTCTCCCTACCCCCTGCCATTACATAATCAGTCAGGCTGTGGCCCTTCAGAGGTTGTGATTATGTAATGGCAGAGGGTAGGGAGACGGACAAGTGAGCCCTAATCTACCCGCCACTCTGTCCCTGCCTACTTGCAACGACCCGCCCTAGGCGACGGGGTACAACTGGGTGGCGGTCCCTGCGCTCAGTAAGTGCACGACAAACACGACAAACATACAAAGGAACACAAGCAAGAAAAAGGGGCCGTTGCCCACGGCAACACCGTGAGCAACCAGAGTGGTGAACGAGCCGAGTCAAGCCAGGAGTGTGCGAGGTACAAAACGAAAAGCAGAAGAGTAGTCAGTAAGCCAGGGTCTGTATGGAGCAGGATCAAAAATAGCAGGAGCTGTAGCTGGGCCAGGAAACCACAAGGAAAGAATCACAAGCACCGAGGGACAGGAAGTGCAGGCTTAAATAGACCTAGGGCGGGAGCTAGATGAGTCTGGCCAGGTTACGATAGGTTCTCCCACTCCTAAGCCTGCCAGCCTGAATGGTGGAAGCAGGAGTCAGTCTCAGGGATGTATTCTCAGGTGCTGACTGATTAGTTCTGGGAGTTAACCCCGAAGCTGTGCCTGGCAGATCCTTTACAATTTCTTTTGGTAAAACTATTCCCACCTCATGTATCAGAACATAGACCACATTCAATCTGTACTTCTGTACAATCACACAGATGAATAGGACAATCAGTTGATTTATTATACCACTCTTATTATTATTATTATTATTATTATTATTAATAATAATAATAATAATAATAATAATAATTAGTTGTGAAATGGACAATTGAACAATTAGAAGACTTTCATCCAACCTAGTGAGTGTTCGCAGTTTTGTGACTGACCACAATAGTGCCCTGAAAGTTATGTTCATCAACCCATCAACCTATACATTATCACAACTAAAAATGATAATAATGTACAGCAGGAATGTAGTTTTGATTTGAAGTGTTCTTGCAATCATGTAAACATTTTTACCAAATGACCTGAACAAAGACATCTATTCAAAGTGTTTTATATTTGCAATTTAAAATTTTATACAGAATGAAAACATGTAAAAAGAGTTATAATCATCTAGTAAATATAACCATCGTTATATATGTTTTTAAAATATTTGATTGTATTATGAACTATAGGGCCAAAGGTATGTGGACAGCTGCCCATCACATCTATATGAGCTTGTTGGACATCCCACTCAAAAACCATGGGTGTTCACTTGGAGTTGGGTCCTTTTTTTTGCAGCTATAACAGCCTTTACTCTTCTGGGAAGGATTTCCACAAGATGATGGAGTGTGTTTGTGGGAATTTGTTCACATTTGTCAAAAAAAGCATTTGTGATATCATTGACAAATCCTGTCAAAATCTGTGCGTAGTCCCTAGAGAACTTAAAGAGAAAGTGTGATGAACAAATGACATATGTAGAATAAAATACAAAAATTCCAGATTCAGCTCTAGTAAACCTTCATAGTAAAAACTCTAATTGGTACGTTGTCATTTATTTACAAAGATATTGCCATTTTCTGTTTGTGGCAGCCATTTTTACAAACGTGACACTAGGAAATGCTACCATATTGGTCGTTAACTTTAAATTAGCATCCCAGAAACAAACAATTAAAGGGTTATTCCTATTTGAGACATTTATAAGAAATATCTATGGGATATGCAATAAATGTCTAAACGATGCAGGCTTTAGCTCTGAGACCTGCATTTATGTTGAGAATAGGGAGTTTTTCTAGCATGGTCTGTAGTCTTGTCAATTTCTCGGACCACCTTCTGCACTGGTAGGCTGCCTGTAGTTGTTGCAGGGCAGCTGGGTGATTGCATGACATTCTACACTGGTGACCAGACCAACGGATTTGTTTGGTCTAGTACAAAAGGAGATACAGGGATTTGAAAGGAGTAGGGCAGTTGACGGTTAGGCCTTATGCACACGACCACATTGATTTTGCGGTCCGCAAATCCATGTGTCCGCAGCGTTCTATCCGACCGCAAAAAAAAACCTTGTTGTGCATACGTGTGTCATGCGGACTCACGGATCCTCAACGAATCACCAGTATTGGAGAAACCACAATTGTGGACCGTAAAATGACTTGTCTTGAGTTTTTGGGGTCCGCAATTGGGGCCCCCGCAAAAATATGATCATGTGCATGAGACCTTAGTATGTGACATAGCAACCATATTAAAAAGGAGTGTCAGACTATGCTGCTCCCCAGCATGAGGTTAAAATAGTAATATAATGCCAAAGACAAAGGATCTTCATTGGATAACTACCAGAACTTAAGTATGTGACCTCTTGACGGAACTGAGACCTCCAAGATCCCTATTTACAGTGGCATATTGTTAATGAGCAAGAGACTGTTCTGACAATTTGTTCCTGGTCTCTGTACTGTCTGTCACGATGGGCGTGTGGACCCCCTGGGCTGTACCGCCCTAGCGGGATAGCAGCTGGCCAAACAGGATACCAAGGCAAAATCAATAGTTCGAACAAGGGTACCTGTGGCAATACAGACAGTAGCGATGGCAGGCTCGGTGGGACCTTGGCAGCAGGCAGACACCAGGAGCGGTGAAATACAGCAGGCGTAGTATACGAGACAACACGACTCCAACTCTCTATGACACAGGACAAGGTAGCACGAGATACAGGATACAAGTGGCAGGAACGGGAACACTGGGAACAGGATAACACTAAGGGACCATTTGCAAAGACTAACACGGGTAAACACAACAAAGCAATGAAGGAAGGGGCAGGGCCCTTCTTATAATTCAGGGTGTTCATGGGAGCAATCAGTCAATCTAAAACATGTGTGTGCTCTGGCCCATTAAGGCCGGGAATGAGCTTGAGCCCACACCCCAGTGGTCAATGCAGGACAGGACGGCCGCATGTGCTGGCATCTCTGGGGAGGAAGACGTCTGCAGGATGATAGGAGTCTGCGGTCTGCGACCACGGACGTTACACTGTCTCTTTTTTGTGGTGCAAGGACATACTAAGTAGCTGCTGGTTGTCATGGAGTTATAGAACTGGTTTCCATGAAAGGTTGCAGATTGCCACCTCAAGGAGCCACAAAGGTGCAGTTGGTGAAAAGGTGGTGGCCCCTTCAATGTGTGTGGTGCAGCCCAGTTTGCCTATTTGGTTCCGGGATAAACCATGAGGTAAAGGGTAGTGCCTCAGTAACCCACTGTGGCACAATGATAGTCAAGGGGGTGACCTTCTCCATGCACATACCTTGGCACGTGCGGTTAAGCACCATGTGAAGTTGGTGTTTCAGCGTTCAGAACTAAAATTGTTGTGAAACCATACTACCTTAGTTTCCGTATTGCCGCTTCGCCCCGACAACCCACCCTGCTCGGTAAGGTGGCCGCAAGCTGACGCATCTGGGCTGAGTTATAATAGAGAGGTGGCCTTCGCTCTCTCTCATCTGTTCCACGATAGTTAACAGGGAATTGCATCTATCAAACACTTATGGAATATCCTGTGTATATGCCATAAATGTCTAAGATGGGAATAACCCTATAACTATCATTCTGTCAGTATGTTCAATTGATAACAAAGAGACAGTTTTAGCATCAGTTGCTAAGATAATTCAGAAGATAATTAAAAGTTGACAATCAAAATGGTTGTTCTTGCAAAAATGCCCACAACTGAGTAGAAAAATGCTAATAAATCTGGTCGTAAAAGAAACATAACTACCCAACTAGCTGCTGCTCTAATTAAAAATATATAAATGTATGGTAATTTTCATTTTGTGTAGAAATACGCTCTAAGTTGTTTCTCTCCTGCTTATATTTGCATAATGTCAAGCATAGTATCATTTGTTTTATCTGTCACCAAATAGTCTGCAATTTTAATGACCCCAAAAATTAACATTTATGCAGCAAATGTCTCATGCAGTAAAAGGTGAGGGTTTTCCAAGCGAAGGGAATAGGAGTAATGGTTTATTAGAATTTAAGTTGTTCACCTGCAGAACATATTGAGAGGGTCGTTATTACCTAGAAGGTGACATTCTTTTGTTATTCAGCTAATATATATCAAGCCGATATTGTACGAACTTGGGGCCAGTCTTGGCTATTTAGAATTGTTTTGTATCTAGAGGATATCAAAGACATTTTAAAGAACTGTCTGATACACTACATGGGTAAAAGTATGTGAACTCTTGACCATCACACCAATATGAGCTTGTGAATAGGCCGTGTGAACATTCCCTAAATATGGAGTTGGCCCACCTATTGACTAGGGCGGATCCAGCAAATCAGAAATTTCACAAAATTGATTTGTAACAAAGGTAAAATTTTATAACAGTGCCACGTTTAAAATCACACAGCTCTTCAGGATGACCCATACTACGAGTATTTGCATATCGAGATTGCATGGCTGTCCCCTTGATTTTATGCACGTATTTGCAATGGATGTGACTGAAACACCTGCACTCAACAATTAGGAGGGATGTCCACGTACTTTTAGGACTTGTCCACACGTAACGGAATTGCTGCAGAGAATTTCTGCAGCAATTTTGTTGAAAGTAACAGACTTTCCGCTGCAGCAAAAACGCACCATTTCCTGTGTTTATGGTGCGTATTTTGCTGTGTTTTTCACAATGCTGGGAGATGGCGACAACTCCTCTGAAAAACACAGCAATTCAGTCCACTTGACATGCTGCGGTCCAAAAAATATGCACCGCAGGTAAATTTCTGCTCGGAATATTTACGCAGCGTGTGGATGAGATTTGTTAAATCTCACCCACTTTGCTGCTAGGGTATTCTGCGGAGTATTTTCTGTCTGCAATTCCGGACGTAAAAAATTTGCAGCAATTCCACTACGTTTCTACTAGCCCTTAGCCATATAGTGTATCTTTTGTAATTGGAATCCATTCTTGCATGCCTGGTGAGTTCTTGCAGTACAGACTATTTGATAAAAGTTTTATATAGCTATGTTATTTAGCAGCTTTATGGGATACCATTTTTACATTTTAACATTATTTTTCAACAGTGTCATTTATTTCATTGTGATAAGAACTATATGGACAAAGAGCAAGGCACATGCAGTTATTATTTCCAACTGTACTGGTAAGTTTTTCCTCTTATTATATGTTTCCTTTTTCTAAATATATTTACTGTAAAATTTCTTTCATATAATTTTTATTACATAAAATCCCAATTTTACACTTTTTAATTCAGATCGGTAGTGTAAGATACAAACATGGCTGCTTTTATTCCAGAGAAAGTGCCACTTTATTCAATAGGCTTTGTCTGATATTGCAGCTTAGCCCCATTTACTTGAACAGGGCTGAGCTACAATACCATACATATAAACTAATGTATGGACAAGAGTGGTGCTGTATCTTGAAGACATCAGCCATGCTTTTCTAATGTCGTATTACCTCTACAATACTACAGTGCATATAGAAAATAATTAGATCCCTTTATTTTTTTTTCTACTTTTTGTTACCTTACAGCCTCATTCTAAAATGGATAATATTAATTTACTTTCTTATCAGTCTGCACACAATACCCTATAATAAAAAAGCAAAATCAGGTTGATAGAAATTTGTGAAAATGTCGAAAAAATTAAAAACAATTAAAAATATGACATTTACATAAATATTCTAAACTTGTAATTTGTTGGGCATCTTTTTGAGCGATTACAGCCTCTAATCTTGTATGGTGTTACAAACTTGGCACACCAGCATTTGGGGGTTTTCTTCAGTTTTTCTGTGCAGAACTTCTCAAGCTCTGTCAGGTTGGATGGGGAGTATTGATGCACAGCTATTTTCAGATCTCTCCACAGATGTGCCATTACATTCGTCCAGGTTCCGGCTGGGCCTCTGAACGACTTTAACATACTTGTCCCATAGCCTGCATTGTCTTGACTGTGTGCATAGATTCTTGTCCTGTTGGGAGGTGATCTCTTCAAGCTATGTATGTGGTCCAGGCAGCTGCATGCCACAAAGTTTGTAATTTAACTCTTTCACTGCCAGAACTTTGGGTGCTTTATTTGTTCAGGGGGGCCAGATAAAATAAAAAAATATTTTGACTTCTCGTTTTACAACAGCCATAACATTTTTATGTCAACATATTTGTATGGAATCTGGATTTTTGCTGCCGCTTTTTCAGTTGGCATTTTGCGATATAAATATATTAGCATATCATTTAGATATTTTATGGGAGAAATGCAGAAAAAATACTAATTTTGCCATATTTTTAAGTCATTTATCGGACATAATCAATAATGTGTTTATTCTATGTACTGGGTGTTTACGATTATGGTGATACCAAATAGTTGCATGTGTTCTTTTTAAAGTGTTATAAAAATTTAATGAATAGATTTTTTTGGCGCTGTTATTTTTTTAAAATCCTTAAACTTTATTTTAAAATTTTAACACAATATTTTTGTCCCATTCTTATCTTTTTTTTCTACATGTAATGCATTGGCATTTTTCCTTTTTGCTAGTATTTTATGCTAATGAATAATAAGACTATTAGGGAATTTAGGCAGAGAAAATACTTTAATTCATAGCAGTACAGTTTATAACTCACTTCTAGTGTTTCTGCCTTCCATGCAGCAGGTCAAAATTTGAGCCTAAAAATAATTAAATAAAGAGAGACAACCTCCGAGCACCATCAGAGATGTCCTGGGAGGTCCTCTTCCTTAAAGGGAACCTGTCACCAGCATTTCACCTATTGAACTTTACTTCTCCCTCACTGGCCGCTGCTATAAAAAGTTCATTGCCGTTATCCCCGCTCCTAAACTCCTCTTCCGACTGTAAATATCGGTCTGCAAACGTTTTGCGCCTTTTATCGTAATTATGCGTGTCCCTTTGTGCGCACACACCAAAAGAGGACATCAATGCACAAGCGCAGGATTTTGTGTGCTGGGGGAAGGCGAGGAGCTGTCAATCAAATGTAAGGAGGCGAAGTAAACTTGGAAAGACTTGAGGAATGAAGATATGACTCTTTCCAAACGAAGATTTGACTCTTTTCAAATGAAGATCTGACTCTTTTCTGCTCATTAGCATACGGTGTGGGAACACTAAAAAGCTAAATACTAAAGCTACAGAGCCGACTAAGAAGATAATTATAGGTTATATAGAAATGATTTTTCACCCACTACCACCAGGTATAGTCAGTTTAATAGGTGAAATGCTGGTGACAGGTTCCCTTTAAGAGAAACTACACAGGACATAAATACTATATAAAACAAATAGCAGTAGGGAAGGCAACTGTGGGACCTGGGTGAAACTTCACAGAACTGACAGCCAATTTTCATTTTTTCATTTTCGTTTTTCACTCCCGACTTCCAAGAGCCATAACTATTTTTTATTTTTCCATCAATTGAGTGGTGTCAGGGCTTATTTTTTGCAGGAGTTGTAGTTTCTATTGCCGCTATTTAAAGTACCATGTAATGTACTGGAAAACTGAAAGAAATGTCTTTGTGTGGTGGAATTGGAAAAAACGATGATTCTTCCATTTCTTTTGGGTTTCATTTTTACGTCTTTCACCATGCAGTAAAAATGACAACTCATCTTTCTTCTGCTGGTCAATACGATTAGGGTGATATCAAATTTATATAATTTTTTTAATGTTTTACTACTTTTACAAAGTAAAAACTATTTCTTAAAAAAATAAAATTTTGTGTCACCATATTCTGAGAGCCATAACTTGTTTAGTTTTTCACTGATTGAGCGGTGTGATGGCTTATTTTTTTGCAGGACAAGCGTCGTTTTTATTGGTACCCTTTTTTGGTACATAAGACATTTTTAATTACTTTTTATTTTAAAAAAAAAATAGCGTTACGTTTATATTACTTTAGAGGAAAAGTGGGAAAAGGGTTTTTAATATTTTGTATTTTTTGTACACTACTGAAAATTTTATTTAACAATTTTTTACACTTTTACAAGTCCCCCTAAGGGATTTAAACCAGCAATCATCAGATCGCTGGTACAATACACTGCAATACTAATGTATCGCAGTGTATTGTGATATTTACCTGCTCCTGAAAAAGCCCTGCAGTGCTTAACAGGAGAAGAAAGAAGGCAGACATTGGGACCGGTGATCGTGGGGGGTGACGATGGTCTGTCGGAGGGGGCCGCCCCCTCTTTCTAACGGCACAGATGCCACTGTTGCTATTGACTGCGGCATCTAAGTGGTAAAACGGCCAAGATCAGAGCTATCTCTGTTCCTGGCTGTTAGTCTGAGGTGTCTGCTGTAATACACAGCTGACACCCGCAGCGTATAGAGCAGGCTCAGCACGTGAGCCCACTCCATACTTTACCTCTGACACTAGTAGGTACGGGCACGTCCTGATGGGTCAAGGGGTTAAAAATGTTCAAACAACCCCATGTTTTGATTTTAATTTTTCAAGAGGTTCTTATTTTTTCCATCCAGTTTGGTTGTTGGCTTTGGTTTTGTTTGTATTTTTTGAAAAATGTAAAGAGTATATGAAAAAAATATAAGTTGCTTATAGTATTTTAGGCCCTCCTTTACCTATTTCACATTATTTCTAGTTATTTTGAGGAAGGAAATTGCAGCACCATTAGTAAAAGTGTTTAGGAGATGGTGCTCTTTGTAACGTCCACGGCCACAGACCAATGTTCCTACTCACCAACCGACGGCCGTGGCCATCGACTTGTGAGTGGTGGCCGGCATCTCCTTCCTAGGATTCGCCAGCACTCACTTCCGCTCCGCTCTGCTGTGTCCCATATGGTGCGCGCGCTCGTGCCTGGCCTTATTGGGCCAGCACGCTCACACGTATAATATTACTAATTAGCCCATATTCACCCTGGACTATAAAAAGGGCTCTGCCCTTTCACTTCTTGCCTGAGTGTTGCTATGTATTCCCATGTCAGTCTTAGAAAATGGTCCCTTAGTGTTATCCTGTTCCCGTTGTTTCCGTGCTCTGCTACCTGTATCCTGTATCCGGTGCTGTGGTGGTTCCTGAGCCTTACAGTGTTGGAGTTGGAGTTGTGTCATCTGCCACGCCTGATATCATCCGCCACATGTGTCATCATCAACCTTCAAGTTTCATCTGTGCCTAAGCCTCTGCTACTGTCTGGACTATCACAGGTACTCTTGTACTAGGACTTTGTATAGACTGTTGTTTGGCCAGCTGCAACTCCGCTACGGCGGTGCAGCCTAGTGGGTCCACATACCCACGGATCGTGACACTCTGTTTGCCTGTCGCCACCTATCCTTATGTATAGGTGCCATGTTTGTACTGCCACAATAAACAAATTTATAACATTAGTCCCAAAGTATAATAATGAGAAAAATAAGGGAATATGTAATTTAATGGACCCTGTGGATTCGTTAGAGCCAAAAGTTGGAGTCTTATTCCACTTTTGGGCGATCCCACCATAACTTGTGCAACTGATGTCCAAGGTCAGACATAAACAAAACATATTCAAAGTGTTTAGCACCCCACAATGAGAGGACTGAAAATCGGGCCAGCTTAAAATGCTTTTAAAATTAAGGTGTTTAAAATATTACGAAAACTGGAGATCAAGGCAAGATACAAAAAATTTAGATTTATAATTCCCTTTAAGACACTGGTGACCAAGAACAACCATAAACCCAACATCAAGGAAGTACTTGACACCCCACAATAATGGTACTGACTATTATGCCGAAATTAAAGTTTTATTTATATTAGGCTGCCTGCATTTCAGACGTAATTGCTCGTACTTGCGTTTTGCGAGGCGTCAATTACGGATGTAATTTGGAGCTGTTCTTCATTGAAGTCAATGAAAGACGGCTCAAATTACGTCCCAAGAAGTGTCCTGCACTTCTTTGACGACGCTGTAATTTTACGCGCCGTCTTTTGACAGTGACGCGTAAAATTACAGGTCGTCGGCACAGTACGTCGGCAAACCCATTGAAATGAATGGGCAGATGTTTGCCAACGTATTTGAGCCGTGTTTTCAGGCGTAATTCGAGGCATAAAACAGCTTTTCTACTTTGGCCCGTATGTTTTTGTGACATGCCAAACAGTTTATTTGGGCTTAATAATTTCTTCCCATTTTGGCTTGTTTAAAAGCTGCACAGACACCCAGTAATACACTTTGCTTGTTTAAAGCTGCCACAAAAAGAGGCTCAGTAACAGACTTGACTTGTTTAAAGCCGCACTGACACACACTGCATTGCAAATCCTAGTAGTAGTAGTAGTAGTAGTAGTAGTAGTAGTAGTAGTATTTGGACTGTCCCTGCCTATACAATCTCTCCCTATAGCTGATTGACATTATGTTTTTGCCCTAAAAAAGGGCAATTGGATTTTCCAGATGCTACAGACGTAGCAATCTTTATCTTGATTTTTAACGCATTAAATACACAGTGTCAAGCAACTTTAGGGCTCATTCAAATGAGCGTAACACTCGTCCATGTACTGTGCGTTTAAATAACTCAAAGCACACAGACCCATTCATTTCAATGGGGCTATTCAGAAATGCGTGAGTTTTCACGCAGCGTGTGTCCATTGCGTGAAACTCACTGCATGTCCTATATTGGTACGCTTTTGCACACCTAGTCGACCATTGAAGTCTATTGGTGCGTGAAAACCATGGACAGCACACGGACGACATCCATGTGCTGTCCGTGTTCCACGCATCAGTTACAAAGAAATGCAAAGAAATAAATAAAAATATAAAAGAAGTGCTTGCACAGACGTGAAAAACGCATGCCACATGCAAAGTACACTGATGCCAATATGCAACTGACATGAAAAGTAGGAAAAAAGCTTCGTTTTTTACGCGCGCAAATCGGATACACTCGTCTGAATGTAGCCTTAACTTGACTTTTTCTATGGCTTTTGTTGTGTAATATCACGCTGCAGCAAGTTATCAGAGTCAAGATAAAGATAGCTACATAGGGCGTTCAGCGCAGTATCATGAATCCTAGTGGTTGTTGCATTTTCCCTACCTATATAATCTATTTGTAAGGCTAATAGATTTTGTTATCCTGGAAAGGGCATTCGTGTTTTTAGCAATAGTATTTACACTGCTCCTAACTATGCAATCTGTCCCTAAGGCTGACATGGGTTGTTTTTTTTTTTCTATATTAAAGTGACACTTAGGTTCTTCAGGAGAGTTAGGATGTGGTGGGGTGCAGATGGGGATTTGCTGTGGGGGGTCCTCCTGAACACACAGGGGTTGATAGAGCTGCAGAGAAACAGAGAAGAAGACTGAGATCCCCCCGGCTGATCAGACTGGACTGTATTAAGTTAATACAGCCAGGCACCATGGTCACAGTATAGCTAACATTATGCTGCGAGTGGCTGGGCAATTACCAGTCAGAGCACAGAAACCTTTGACATTTGCCTTGTGCTGTTATTTGTTCCACTAACAAAATGCAGTGGTAGTGCAAATGATGGAACTTTAATGGGTTTAATATAACATGACGTTTGTTCAATTCCTGTGTTGGTCGGATTAAACCAAATCTGAACCGCTTATCTTTAATGTAAATAATCATCAGCAATGGGCTATGGCATAGCAATGGAAACCAGATGAAACTGAGCAAGCAAAGGTTCTGAATAATAATAATATAATTATATACATATACACACATTTCTACAAACCTGATTTCACTTATTGGAATCATTATGGGGTATTGTGTGAAGATTGATGACAGAAAATGATTACTATCCACTTTGGACAAAATGTGGAAAAGTGAAAAGGTTTGAATACTTTCTGAAAGCTCTGTAAATTGTACAAGGTTTCCTAATTCTGTTCCTTTGATAGATAGATAGACCATTTTTATTTATTGGCAAATCTGTAGAGAGGATAATTCATCATTATGTTAGCATAGCTGAAAATCATTGTGCTATAAAACTGGCCTTCTTTGGAATCCTCAAGTATTTAGAGCATCAGCATTTGTAGGTTCCATTATAATCTCAAAATGGCCAGAAAGAAAGTTTTCTTCCAAAATCAGTCTATTGTTGTTTTTCTGAGAAATGAGGCTATTACATGTGACAATTTGCCAAGAAAGTGAACATATTTTACAAATGTGTGTAAAAAATAAAAAAAGATTAAAAAACAGAAAGATTAAAATGGTAAAAATAATACAGACATTAAATGAAGGAAGAATAGGGAAAAGTTTTATGAACAGAGAAGTCTAAATTTAAGGTGTTTGGATCACAGAGAAGAACAATTGTAAGGTGCAGAATAAATGTAAAGATGTTGGAGGACTACTTGACGCCATCTGATGGTCTGTGGGTGCTTTGGTGCTCTTCAAGTGTGAAATATTGAACAGGGTAAAACTAATCTTAAAGAAGGAAGGCTCTCACTCCATGTTGCAAGATTATGCTATACCCTCTGGACAGTTAATAGGAGCAAATGACATCTTACAACATGACAATGACCCAAATCTCTGTTCCAAAATGTTCAAGACATTAAAAAATAGAGGCAGTCAGCAGGTATTTTTTATGTAATGGATCGGCCACTGCAATGACCAGATCTCATCCTTATTTAGTTGTTGTGGGAGCAGCTTTATTGTCTAGTACAAAAAGTGCCCAACAATCCAATGCAATTTGTGGGAGGAGGTCCAGGAAGCATGGGGAAAATCTCTGCAGATTGACAAATTGACAAATCAATAGACATTTACAATCTTATATCTTCATATTTTCATCCACTTCCATGTAGTTATATATGTATTTAGACTTGAGCATTGATTTGACAATATATTTCCATGTAACAATAACATTATCATGTGTGAGCCATAATTTTACAAATACGTTGCACATCCTGTACTGATCCTTAGCTACAGATGTCATAATAGCCCAGTGTATAAATATAATAGTTGGCACTTCTGATAAATGAACGGGGGTGCACATTAACAGGGCCAGATCCGATCCAATCGCACTTGAGAAGAGTAATCATGGCATTGCTATGTATGCACGTATAAAACAGACCGTATTATTTTCTGTGTGGCATCAGTTTTTAATGTCAGTGTTGGTGTACATTTTTTAATTTATTTTTTTCTCAACACATCTTTAGCAACTGATGCGTGAAACATGGAAAGCACATGGATGACGTCCGTGTGCTGTCCATGATTTTCACGCACCAGCCATGATGATGATGAGCTTCAGCCATGATTAAGGACGCTTGGAGCGTCTGAAACGCGTAGGCTTTCTATCTACCACTACCACATTTTTTTCCCCACAACATCAGGATGTCACACCGTGCTCCTTATTCCTGATTTTAACCTGCCAAACATACTGGCCAATTAAACTTGGAATTATTTCTTCCATTTTAACTAACTGTCCGTGCTGGATTCAACCCAATCTCTCTGGTCTTGTCCAATGTGTGCCGACACAAGGATCCGTGCATGAACTTCCCTAGAACTACATCTGCATATCAAGGTGAGCTGGAGGTGCTTCTCTTTTTCTATCAGTTTTTAATGTCAGTGTTGGTGTACATTTTTTAATTTATTTTTTTCTCAACACATCTTTAGCAACTGATGCGTGAAACATGGAAAGCACATGGATGACGTCCGTGTGCTGTCCATGATTTTCACGCACCCATAGACTTCAATGGGTGACGTGGTCCTCAAAAACGGACCAGAATAGGACATGCAGTGAGTTTCACGCAACGGAAACACGCTGCATGAAAAATCGATGACACCTGAATAGCCCCATTGAATTTCATAGGTACGTGTGCTTTTTTTTAACGAACAGTACAGGGACGTACACATGTAGCCGTCTTTATCTTGACTTTTAATGCATTAAATAGACAGTGGCTAGATCCCTTATCTTGACTTTTTCAATGACTTTTTCAATGGCTTTTGTTGTGTGATATCACGCTGCAACGGGTTATCAGAGTCAAGATAAAGATGGCTACATCCGTATACAACGTACGTCTGAATAAGGCCATTCGATTTAGGATCTCATGTGTCAAATGAAATAATTCACATGGGACAGGACCATCCTAGTCATCTTCTACAAGCATATGGTACTGGAACATGTTATGGTGTTTTCATTAACACTGAGGGAAAGATTTACTTAGACTGGCATTTCATATGCCAAAAAAAATCTAAAAGTTGCAAACTTTTCTACACCAGTAAACTGGCATAGATTGCTTGTTAAATTGCCCCTGGGTGCTTTAAGCATACCTTTACCATTGCATACCTTTGCCATTTACTATCTCACCGTATGGCGACCTCAAGGACAGATGATAAATCCAACCTAGCCACTTCTTGGCATTTTGGGTGTTGAAGACTGGTGTCATTATTGTGGGAGCTCATGGAGTGTACAGACTTTTACACAGTATAATAGACTAGGGTCCCTAAGAGACCTAAATTATAACTCCCATAGTAAATCAAAAAAGAAAAAAATGTAGTTATTAGAAAGGAGACGAGAAAAATATCAGCTCAAAATCTTTTAGAAATGTCTGTCTTATCGTGTCTTTTGTAGTTTGAATTGCAGTTCCTTATAAATACTCATCAATACAGATAATCCGCAGCCTGACATTTCACTTGACAAATTGTGTGTAAAAATCAGGTGGTGAATAAGGGCTGATATTTTTCTTCATTATTATAAAGCAAGACTTGTATAATTGTATATATGTCATGAGGGGTCATCTTAGCTGACTTTCATTTTGAACCTTTTCATTTAAATTATTTATTTCATATTGTTATGTTTATTAGAAACTGTTTTGCTATGTTAAAAACAAGGAGAAAAGGGTGGATTTATCAGTGTTTCATAAGTAAACACTTCTGAAAATAGTTAGTTTCCAAAAGTAAGAAAACGGTCTCTCTAGTGCCACCTACAGGTTACTAGCATGAAAATCAATGTCCGGCCCTTTATAGAGCCTTAAAGGGAATGTGTTGCCAGCAAAACATGTTTTGTTTTTTTTTAATTAAACATTTAGTGTGTAGGTGATTAAACATTGTTCAAATTTTTTTTATTTTTTTCACGAGTCAGGAAATATTATAAATTAGATTCTAATTTATAATATTTCCCAGTGCTGGTCACTAGATGGAGCTATTCCCAAAATTGCAGCATTGCATGTGGTAAAGCAACCACATTGCTTTTTGCTGCAAAATTGGGAAAAAAGCACTCGCTCTAGTGAGCTCTGAGAATCCCCCCCTCCTTTATCCTGGCTAGTGCCGGGATAAACGAGGGGATTGAACGGTCTAACCTCCTACACTGTGTCGCCATTTTTTGAGCTAACACACAGTGTAGTAGGTTTACATACAGTAGTAAACACACACAAACACGAACATACATAGAAATCTCTTACCTGCTCCTGCCGCCGCGGCTCCCTCCAGCCCGTCCGCTCCGTCTGCTGCCGCTGGTCCAAGTGCACAAGTCCGGAAGCCGCGACCGGAAGTAGTAATCTTACTGTCCTGCCGCGACTTCCGGTCCACAGGAAAATGGCGCCGGACGGCGCGCATTTCAAATTGGACTGTGTGGGAGCGGCGCATGCGCAGTTCCCATACAGACGGCGTACACAGAAGTGGATGGGACGGGACCCGTTCGCAGTCCCTATGGGACTGTGGCTGCCGTATTCCATGTCTGTATGTGTCGTTAATCGACACATACAGAAATGGAAAAAAAAATGGCAGCCCCCATAGGGAAGAAAAAGTGTAAAAATAAGAAAAAGTAACACACAAACACACAAATTAATCCAAACGTTTTTAATAAAGCACTAACATCTTTAACATATTAAAAAAAAAATTGTGATGACACTGTTCCTTTAAAGAGGCTCTGTCACCAGATTATAAGTGACCCATCTCCTACATAATGTGATGGGCGCTGTAATGTAGATAACAACAGTGGTCTTTATTTTGAAAAACCATCATTTTTGAGCAAGTTATGGACAATTATAGATTTATGCTGATTAGTTTCTTAATGCCCAACTGGGCGTGTTTTAACTTTTTACCAACTGGGCGTTGTAAAGTGAAGTGTATGACGCTGACCAATCAGTGACCAATTAGCGTCATACACTTCTCATTGTTCCAGCCCATTGTTACAGTGAAAGAAGCTGGGCTGGAACAGTGAGAAGTGTATGACGCTGATTGGTCACTAATTGGTCACTGATTGGTCAGCATCATACACTTCTCTTCACAACGCCCAGTTGGTAAAAAGTAAAAACACGCCCAGAAGGGCAATAAGAAACTAATCAGCATAAATCTAAAATTGCTCATAACTTGCTCAAAAATTATCGTTTTTCAAAATAAAAACCACTGTTGTTATCTGCATTACAGCGCCGATCAGATTATGTAGGAGATAGGCACTTATAATCTGGTGACAGAGCCTCTTTAAATCTTGACTCGGGTGTCTCTTATTTGGATGATAACTCAACTGTAGACTGCACTGAGTTGGTGCTCCTTGTCAGTATACAATACGGTTCTGGATGACAGCGTGAGAAGTTATGTGTACTGGCTCTTGGAGGGTACTGAGTCCCATTGCTAAAATCCAGCTGGTGAAAAGTCTTTAGGGTAATGCTCCCTAAGAAAAAATATGCAAAATAGCTTTTCTCTAGAAGGAAGAAAACTGTATTTCTAGTGTCACTTATAGGTAGCTACCCTATAAGTCAATGTCACACAATTAAAGAACGACCCACACCTACCATGTACCTTTTATATTATTGGTGTCTATTTATTTGGTAGAGGGTTTTGTTTAATTCAGACACCAGGGCCTGGTTGCGGCTGCTACCTCTGCACCACCTATAGCTACACCCATGGCTTCTGTGCTCTGCTTGCAGTTGTTTTCTGGATGGAAAATAATGTAATCATTTTTGTAATACTCTTGCCTTTTCTGACACACTATTTGATAACCAAAAATATATTCTGACACTAAGATCAATCATTTCTGAGAAATGTAAGAACAGGAATGGCTTGCATATTTTATATCCAACAAATATATTCTAGCTGACCTTGCTATGTCTCATGTCTTCAGCTTCCTGCTTAGCTCCCTTGAACCCTGACTCACATTTGAGTATAGGAGCTTAGCTAGTAAGGCTTGGTGACAGTTCAATAGAGATGCAATAGTGACTCACGATCATTACTGTAAAATTTGTTGTAAGTTGGTGACATCGACAGTTAGTCAAAAGAACGTAGAAAAGTCTGAATAAATTAGACCAAGACAAGTACACTATGTTAAAGTTCCAAACAAAGTGCTATTATTAGATGATCCCATTCAGTTGTGAAATTTTAGTGGGTGCAGAGATAGACGTCGGAAACCAAGCCCATACCCTGAGGGGACCGAAAGCTGTTGAATTTCTTGAGGCACAATAACTTGGCATTCTTATTGCACAGTATTGAAATCGTACCGTACAGAACTATACAAATGACCACTAGAATTTATATGGTACATACAGTACCTTGATACTATACAGTCAGAATTATTCATGACTGCTGCGACTTACAGTACCTATTGTAAACCTAATAGGACCCACTTGGCATAGAAATGACACACAACTGTTATGGCCAATGTGGGGTGGCCACAGATTTTATTGAGAATAAATTAACATAAATACAAGAGAAAAACCCTTGCCCTTATAACTACAAAATGGAAAATCAACAGCACCTGACATAAAAATATGAGGGTGCTAGCCCTACAAAAGTCGATCCAAAGGTCCCTTACCATATAACACAGGAAAACAAAGCAGTACATCCAAAATTAAGGAACTTTTATTCACCCAAGCAACACTTTATCTCCACTGGGCTTTTCTCAAGCATTGACCCCATAATTTTCTATTAAACGTTTCAACAATAGATGTTGCCTTGCAGCCCGTCATGCCAAGCCTTTGCAAGGCAGTGGACATGTAGTGCCATATGTAGTGCCATAATATTCATATCCTTCAGTCAGGACAAGGATCAAGCCACCAGCTGTGTCACCTGCAAAAAAAAAAAAAAAACAAAGCAGACACAAGGAACTTCTATTTAACAAAGACAAAGCCCCAAAACACCAATAAAGGAATGAGGAAGGGTGCATGTCTTCACACCAGTGGGCAGAATGTAAGATCATGCCTTCCTGGACTGTAACTATTTTATACCCCCTAACCCATTCTTCTGCTATTTTTCAGAGGGCACTGATTTCCTGCCTATTCAACCAATTGACCCTTTGCTGACCCCTTTTCTCTGCAGTCCTTGGCCCTTTCCGTATACCCTTCAGTGCCTGCTAGACTGAAAGGACTTACCTATTCTAAACCTAATAGGGCCCACAGTGCATAAAAATGACAAGCAACTGTTTCAGAATAAATTAACAAATACATGAGAGAAAACCTTGTACCCATAATCGTCCATTAAACGTTTCAACAACAAATGTTGCCTTGCAATCTGTCATGCCTTGCCACTGCAAGGTACAGAGCAAGGCCATGTCACTCAACACCACCTGACGACCACCCCACTAAGCACAGCTAAAGCCTTCTCAATCTCTTCCTAAAGACCCAACAGAAAAATATAATTTCCTATAACGTTCAAATGACCGTATTCGGGCAATAGTAAATCTGCATTATCTCCTTCCAACATATGGTGGCGAACAGCCACCCCACCAAGTGAACGAACATGTTTCAACAATCGCATGTTCAATAAACATCTGGCCCACTTAATAGACGACCAGGAACAGACATGAAATTGGAGACAGTGCAAAACTAAATGACACAGCAAAGCCAAGACCCGCAAGGACCCAGAAGACAAACTAATCAACATTTGGACCACAGACATATTGTCTGTCCAGAAACAAATTCTGCTATCTCGCATTTCTGAGCCCTTAGCTATACAGTAACCACAATAGGAATCAACTACGGTAAATGAAGATTAATTTTTAAACCACGTTCACATTCATACATTATAATCAATACTAGATACTTCATCCAACTAGCAAAAGGCCCAACCATTAAAGGATTGTAGAAACTCAAAGCAGTCACTCTAATAAAGTGGTCAGGCCTCTGCACCCCCTTGTAGCTAAGGAGATGCTACCCATGGGTATGATTCTACATGTAAATACCAAGAGACCTAAAAGGGACTGCAACTGCCTCAGAGTGACCTTGTGAACAACTAAAAATTGCTCAACCAAAGAAACCATGTGAACCAACCTCTCAATTAGTAAACAAAACACCATAGCTGAAGAGTAATTTTTATACCCAAAAACGACACTACCCTCGTTGGTCCTTCCATTGTCTCCTCTGCAATGTGAAGAACCATCATCTTCATCAAAGCACGGAAAGTATTAATTTTTTTGGAGGGATCTACACTATCACTACACTATTGATTCCGCCAAAAAAAGGAAACCTTATGGAACAGAGACAAACGGAAACCATTAGCAATGGAAGCATTACCATTCAAATCAACGGTAATGCAAACGGAAAGCTATGGTTTCCGTATGGTTTCCATTCATGGGTTCTCCTAACGGAAAGATCCAACGGAACCCCTGAACAGAATGGAACCCCGACGCAGATGTGAACTAACTGTCAATTTCAAAAAGGAGCTAAACAACTCAAAATAACTACAAGAAATCAAACAGCCCATCAGCAAACACATATCAACATAAAAAAAAACCTCCTAATCTACAACCTAAGGCCTCATGCACACAACCGTAGCCATGTGCACGGACGTGATTTTCGGGTTGGCCAGCTGCGGACTGTGAGCCGCGAGCCGCCCGCAAATCACGGGACATGCACATGTCCGCGGCCATTATTTTCAATGAGCCCGGACCGCAGAAGACGGCCGTAATAAGACAGGACCAATCTTTCTGAAGTGCGGACTCCGGGGCCATGCATGGACCGTAAAAACTACGGTCGTGTGCATGGCCCCATAGAAATGAATAGGGCCGCAATTCTCCCGTGGATTTTCGGGGGAATTGCGGCCGCAAAAGCACGTTCGTGTGCATGGGGCCTAAGGTGAGACGTTTGTCTTTTTGCCAGCACCTGATGTTGCTCGTCCCACTACCTACCATGACTCAAGGTATGTGCTAATTTCCACTTTGGTGTTATTTTTTGAGTACATCATCGTGGCTTTTTAGCCTGCACTCTGGTTTGCCATCTCATCTATATTCGGATTTCAAAATATTCTTTTATGTTACCTATTATTTACTACATCCTTAGTCAGTACTGCCATATATACATATTTCTATATGTGGGCACGTTATCACTATATTGCTCAATTTATATGTTCTGATTGTTGTGGGTTACTTGAGTGGTTCTTGGCTACTGATGGTTGGTTGTCTCTGTAGGCCACCTGGTTTTTGACATCTGACCTTACTGTTTCTATCTCCTTGTGTGGTCCATCCTCTTACTCTGCATCGTCATTGTATATTGTATTTATAAACATGTAGAAATATCAAGGCACTCACCGGACTTGCAACACGATTACTTTATTCAAAAGAGATCTCGGTCAGGATGTGGAATAGCCTACGGCCGTTTCACGTGCGTGCACGCTTTCTCAAGGCCCTAGCGTCACTTCATTCACCTGCCTTTTTATTCACAAATCAGTGCGAGTCATTACATAACAGAATGAAAATACAAAAAGACAGGGAAATGCACAATATACCTTTGTGATACATGCACCATAAATATATCAAATTAAAATGACATTACATTGATATTTATTTGTATTAATTACAATATTTAAAAACAACGAGGTTTACGTTATAAAGGAGCTTAGGTCGTTTCGGTCATTGAGACCGAGAGGTCCTAGCGCCCCTGTCTGTGGAATTATCTCTGCCTCTTTTTGCAATAGAGTTTTGTCTCTATCTCCTCCCGACACTAACGGCCCAATGTGAACAATGCCCACAAATCGCATGCATCGTGCGTTATTTTTGTGTTTTTCTTGCATATGTTGTATCAACCTAGGGCATCCCTCACATGTAACTAGTGATCGTATATGTTCGCGGAATCTTATATACATTGGTCGTATCGTTTTTTCTATATAGAATCTCCCACAATTGCAGATCACAGCATATACAACATATTGAGTCCTACAGGTAATCAACTCATTAATTTCGAACGCAAAGCCCCCTAGATTAAGGTTCCTAGTACGTATAATGGAGTGGCAATAGTTACATTGTCCACATTTGTAATTACCCTTCGGACCTCTAGCAGATAACCAGTTCTCATTTCCATTTTCTTTTTGGGAAAAACGGCCCCTGACCAGTATATCCTTTCAATTTTTACATCTCCGAAAAGATACTATTGGTTTTCTAACTGCGACCTCCATAAGTAGTGGGTCGTTCTCAATTAAATGCCAATTTTTTCTAATGCTCGTCCGGATCACATCACTTATTGGACTATGGCCAAAGGATAGAATAAATCTCTTGTCCCTTTTAAAAATAGATTTCTTCCTCTTTGTATTATACTGTAATAACGATGTTTGTTTATTATTGCTTGCTCTATTCAAAACTTATTTTATCAACTCTGATGGGTACCCTCTTTTTTCCAATCTTTTACTCATCTCATCTGCTTGTTCATGAAATGCCTCATCACTGCTATTAATTCGTCTTAAACGTAATAATTGGGCATATGGTAAAGATTTAGTTATATGTCTAGGGTGATAACTATCATATCGTAATAGTGTATTAGTGGCTGTAGGTTTTCGATAACCTTTTGTCTGTATCACACCCCCTTCTATCGTTACATATACATCCAAGAATTAGATTTCCTGATTACCAAATTTGTGCGTAAAGCTCATATTCAAAGTATTTTTATTTAAATATTTTACAAATTCTAAAAATTCTTTCTGTGTGCCAGACCATACTATGAAGATATCGTCTATATAGCGTAAGTATAACTGTAGATATTTTGCATAGAGATTAGATAAATTATAAATCATTTTTTCTTCAAAATCCGCTAAAAATAAATTAGCAAAAGTCGGGGTCACTGGAGTTCCCATCGCCGTTCCCGACTTTTGACGGTACCAAATGTCATCAATCCGGAAGGAATTGTGGCTTAACACAAATTGCAATGCTTCACAAATAAATTCAATGAACATGGGATCACCTTTTGTGTATTGTAATCGATGTCTAATTGCCTGTACACCGGCATCCTGCGGGATTGGAAAAAAGAGGGTACCCATCAGAGTTGATAAAAGAAGCTTTGAATAGAGCTAGCAATAATAAACAAACATCGTTATTACAGTATAATACAAAGAGGAAGAAATCTATTTTTAAAAAGAGATTTATTCTATCCTTTGGCCATAGTCCAATGAGTGATGTGATCCGGACGAGCATTAGAAAAAATTGGCATTTAATTGAGAACGACCCACTACTTATGGAGGTCGCAGTTAGAAAACCAATAGTATCTTTTCAGAGATGTAAAAATTGAAAGGATATACTGGTCAGGGACCGTTTTTACCAAAAAGAAAAGGGAAATGAGAACTGGTTATCTGCTAGAGGTCCGAAGGAATGCGACATGTCAATGGCTGTAATCAAAGAGAAACTTGTAAATAACTCATGAAAGTATAAAGTAACGTTAAAACCAAGCACACCATTATTTTTCTTGTGAAATTCTCGATAAGTTTGATGTGTCACATGACCCTCTTCCCATTGAAAAAACTAAAGTTGGATACAAAATGGCCGACTTCAAAATGGCCGCCATGGTCAACACCCAGCTTGAAAAGTTTCCCCCCTCCCATATACTAATGTGCCACAAACAGGAAGTTAATATCACCAACCATTCCCATTTTATTTAGGTGTATCCATATAAATGGCCCACCCTGTAGAAATTATTGTAAAAGGCGTCATTATGTTTAATATATTTAATACCAGTATTAAGGAAGATGTTATGGAACTGGTAAAAATAAGGTGAATTTTCCTACAGTAGGTCAGGAGAAGAAACTAATGTTAACTTGGACCAAGTTTATAGCAACGACCATACCTTAGGATGTTTAAAACTGAAGTTTTATTAATGCAGACTTCAGAAGATGTGCCAATTTTTATCTTCTAAATTAAGGCTACATTTACATGTAGCAAAGTTGCAGCGGATTTTCCACCCAGATTTGTGGGCATAGTGTAGATATAGTGGAATACAGTAGCACAAATCGAATCCACGTGCTGCAGAAATTATCTACGCAGACACTGACCTAAAGTGCGGATTATGCCCTATTTGCCATGGATTGTCTCTAAATGTAATGCATGCAGATTATGCTGCAGTTTTGCAGACCATTAGGTCAGTAAAAATGTTCCACTACATTTGAGTCAGGAGCCGTAGTTCCTCAACTATGCACTATGGCTCTGTAGTGCACTCTGTGCATTCAATTCGTCCCCCTTTGTCAGTGGATATTGCATGGATCTGATGGAACATCAGAAAACTGTCATCATGGTAGCAAAACCGCCAGCACTTCCATTGGTTAAAAATCATCTATTTGCAAAGGCAGTTAAAACCACAGTAAAAAAAATATGCTTACATGACTAAGGGATAGAACACAAAGAGACATGTAATACTCTATTTGCATTGTTCCAGCGTCCTACAGGTTTTGCTACCATGACTCCATGAGGCATCCTATTCTCACATAGAAGCAATTACTCTAGGGGAGAATACCTATATAAATCGGTATGCAATGGAGAATAATATGGTGGATAGAGTACTTGAGTGTTGGGGCTTGGCCATGTTAGAAATTGGCTTGCCATCTTAAAATGGACCAGAAAATATGTTTTTCAGGTCCAGAAACCCCATTGTGCTTTGCTAGAGCAACTACCCTTTAAAGAACACTCCAAGAATATAAGTACCAACTATAGTGCTGTGGAAATTACAAATTTCAGAACAAAGGAGACTTTGATAAGGTGATTCTCCATGTGGGAGTTCGAAGGAGTGATCTGAAATTTGCTCAGACACTGACAGACAGACTATTGCGCAATTTTAGTTTTTTTTTTTCTTTATTGTGATACATGGGGCATTATTTTTAGATTTATTTTTGTTATTAACAATTAAGATTCTCAAAATTTTTTTATTATTAGGAGGTAAAAATAAATCTTCACATGTATTTCCTTGTTCAACACTGTCATTTTGATTAAACCACAAATAAAATAACACACTTGGTTTTGGGATGTCTGTGTTTTGGTAGTAGTGTCGTTTGCTTGATTTTTATTGTCCTTTATATTTTTTTCGTTTGTTATTACCTTTTTTTTATACAATGTGTCCCTCATAGGATCATAAGAGTGCTTTGGGGACATTGTAAATTTCTATTCACTGTTTCCATTAAAATTAGCCCTAAGCTCTATACAGAGCACCCTGCAATCACAAGATTTTTAAATAATCATCTGTACTAATACAATAAGTGGCAATGCTTGTGTAGATGGCAATGACTGAGCACTGTGTATTTAGTCATTTGGATGCAGAGACAGTAATAACCCGAGAGTCCACAGCACATTTCCCACGCAGCCACAAAACTCCACAATTGGTAATTTACTCAGATGAGTCCTAAGTTTAAAGATGTTGGGCGGTTCACAAATGTGGTGGGGATCGGTGGAGGCCCCTTTTAAATAAGGAAGCATTCTGTATCCTATGTTTGGAAACTAGGGGCTTATTAGAAGAAATGATTTGCTCTATTTCTATTGAAACTATAATGCACAATTTACATTTATTTATTGACCTCATACATAATTAATTAATGTAAAGTTCAAATATATAGCAGGCATGTTACCTTTAGGATACCTTTATGTTCATTTTTATGTTCTTTGGTGAAATACATGTTTAGCATGTAACAATTATTCCATTGCATCTTATGACTAACTTCAGATAAACTCTATATATTATATAAAGCCAGTTTCACACAAACGTAATGCAGGCGGATTTTTGCGCCTGTATTACAACCACGAATCCCGGCCCAACGCAGATCATTAGGTCCATATCATGCTGTTAATCTACGTCATTAGAACCGCGGTCGAGCCAAAGTTTGTGGTCATAATACAGGCATACAAATGTGTCCGTATTACGCTCATGTGAAACTTGCCTAACCCCTTCAGAAATCCAATGTAAATAAAACAATATAATATCACAAACAAGAAAATATATACTTGGTAAGCTACTGCTTTGTGATTTTCTATTGAAACTGTGAAAAAAAAGTAAAAGAATATCAAACAAAGCGATGAGCAGCTGACAGTCAACCGAAAATTCTTTGGTTATGCTTCTAAACGTATGTGACATTTAACCACTGAATTACTTTGCTATCTGAACCCATTAGGATAATGATTACACCATATAATGTCATAAATCTGTACTTCATTTCATAGAAAGTAATTTCTTCTTGACTATATTTCAGTAGCATCTGAAGGTCAAAGAAGATAACTATTCTTCTAAGATACATCATGAACATTTTGTTAGCATTAAATTAGTACTAATTAGGACAAGCTAACCAGAAAATATGAATCCATGGACTAAATTATATATTGACATTTTCTGAAATAATCTTAAGGGATAACTAAACTTTCAGAAAACTCCTGACATATCATAGTGACATGTCAGAAGTTTTGATCGGTGGGGGTATAAGCACTGAGAACCCCACCGATCGCTAAAACTTAGCGCTTCTGCCACCTCATTTTAGCAATCAGTTGGGGTCTTAGTGCTTAGACCCCCACCGATCAAATCTTCAAATCTTCAAAACTTAAAACATGTTTTGCACTTAAGTTTCCAATACAAAAGAAAGTAACTAACAATGTTCTCAAGACATCCTACAATACTATCCAATAATGTAATGAACTACACTTGAACTTTGTATATTTGATGGTGTGGAATGGTGCTCTGTTTTCCTAGCTATTATCAGCATTATTATTTAAATTATAATTATTGTAATATACATGTGAATAGTCTTTGACTTCGTTATATTGCAAAAACATCAGGGATTAAGCCACACCAGTGCAGCTGTTCTAACCTAATCAATAAGTTATTTTAATGGGCATTACAAATAGTATGGTAACATGTATCTTACACCAAAAGGAAACTTTATTGTTATAGAAATTACATTTATACATATCATTATACAGATAATTTTGTTAAAAACATTTAAAACAGCACATAAAGTGCACGGACGTGGCCCCGACTTTTAGTTAATTCAAGGGGCCTCCTACACATGGTATCGAATGTTGAATTTAAATGCAATCACTATAGTGACAAAAGAATATTAACTTGCTATAAATATCAACGTGAATTGTACAATACTATGTAGATACAAAACATCTTTATAACATAATATAACAATACGTGTGAAAATAACGCAGCCTTAAAAAGGAAGAAAAGGATAATAGAGAGGGGTATTGTAGGTGAAAAATATATGCATAAAGAACGATGGATATACCAAGAGTCAATAGATCCATGTGGGTGTAGAGTCCCTACACCAAGGCAAACTAAATTCATGTATTACCCCTACAGGCACTCAGTCAAAACAATGGAAGACCATGTAATACGTGGTTGAGTCCACTAGAATAGGAGACGTTCTCTCTAGTAACTCTCCACTCTGTTTAATAGAAGTGGTCCCAAGCATGGGAACCTATATGATCTCCATATTCCAAATCTGTGAACTGTATTAGCAGGGGTTTTTTTTTTGTTTTTTTTTTACCATGCTAGTACTACTGTTGTGATTGTAAAGATAAACAGCAGTATATATATGATCTATTCTGGGCAAAATTGTTTTGATGTCTCCTCGTGATCACTAACTCTCCGGTTAGGATTAGAAATTACAGCTAAAATCTGCAGCTTAAACCATCAAAATCTCCAAGATTAAAAAAAACATTTTGGTGTAGATATTGCCGATATATCCCCTACTCCAGTACAATGGTTATAATCTGCTTCTGTCCACAAGAAATACACAATAAATAGGGTATGATGTGGATTTTAAATTCTATGTACTTTTTTACTATATGTGAATAGGGTTTAGTTGAATCTGCAACAGAAATCTGCTCTAAATTCTCAGCAGCTAAACCCAGCCTGAGGCCTCATGCACACGACCGTAAAAACACCCGTTATTGCGGGTCGTAATTACGACCCGCAATAACGGGCTCATAGACTTTTGTTAGCCACGGGTACCTTCTCGTTTTCTCACGAGAAGGTGCCCGTGCCGTTAAAAAAATAGAACATGTTCTATTTTTGTATTTTACGGGCCGTGCTGCTATACTTTATAATGACAGCACGGCTCGCAAAAGCGGCCGGCTGCCCGCGGCCGGCCGTGCCCGCCCGTGCTCGTAATTACGAGTCGTAATTACGAGCACGGTCGTATGCATGAAGCCTTAGGGCCAGTTCACGCGTTGCGTACATATTGCAGATTTTTCCGCAACGGAATTTGTTGTGGAAAATCTGCAGCAAATACAATAGCAGCAAAGTGGATGAGATAAAGCAAATCTCATCTACACGCTACGTAAATACTAAGCGGAAAAAACGCTCAGAAATTGACCTGTGGTGGGGAGTTTTATTCTGCAGCAATTCAATTGTATTTACGTAAACACTGCTTATTTGTTGCGGGATTTCCCCATTGAACTCAATGGGGATGTAAATCTCGCATCAAATAGGAGTTGTTCCGCAGCAAAAAACGCACCTCAGAAAAAAAAGCCCGATACTTACCCAGAAGTCTGTGTTCCTCCCTCCAGTGTGGCTTCCTGGGATGACAATTCATCCCATGTGACCGCTGCAGCCAATCACAGACTGTAGCGGCGGTCACCTGGGATGAAACGTCAGTTTGGTGCCGTTTTTCACCTGGAATTCCCTGCAGCACACAGGACGGATACGCAGGCTGCTTTTACGCAGCGTATCCCATCCCATGTGAACTCAGCAGTGAAAAGGAAGCTATGCAGTTTCGGTATTTTTTTAATAAGAAAAAAGTTACATACCAATAGTATATATCTATTCCCCCAATACAGTTAATGGTAATTGTGTATTTGAAAAAGGGGCTACCAAATATCAATATCAATGGATATGGCAATTCACAGGTCTACAGATGTTTAGTAGTTTATGGTACAGATGTAGCCAAGTTTATCTTGACTGAAAGCCATTGAAAATCCATTGAAATAGTCAAGTTAACGTTTTATTGCCACTGTGTATTTACTGTGTTAAGAGTCAAGATAAAGATGGCTACATCTGTACTTTGAATATTTGTGGATGGCTTGCATGAAAATTGTTTATGTAATATAAATACGTCATCATGATTTGTAATGTTTAGTTATCTTTCTCCTAGATGGGAATGTTTGTGCTAGTTACAGTCATCGAGGACTCATTTCAAAGGCCAAAATAAAAGCTATAAAATATAGCCTTGTAGTCATTCTTGGTAAGTAGAAATTTTTGTTACAATTACATTTTAAAACACTGTTAAGTAGGCCGTCAATTTGTAATCCCTCATTCACTAGTAGCGCAGTACATAATATATACAATGGGTGCGACAATTTTACGTACATTACCGCATGGCAAGCTCAGCTAGAGCTGCACTTGGCCTCTCCAGCTGCTACTCTAGCCTGCTCCCAGTAAGGAAATAATGCAAGGTAGCAGAAATCTAAAGCCTTCTGGGCAGGGGCATAACTAAGAAAGACTGGGCCCCATAGGAAACATTTGACTGGGCCCCCCCCTAGGTGCCACACGCAGCCCCCATTATAGATAGTGCCCCTATAGATTGTATCATAAAGCCCACCTGTGGACGGTGCTATACAGCCTGCCCTGTAGACAGTGTCACACCCCACTTGTAGATAGTGCCCCCCACCTCCACCTTGTAGATAGTGCCATACAGCCCCCTGTAGATAGCGCCATACAGCTCCCCGTGTATATAGGGCTGCACAGCCCCCCTTAGTAGATAGTGCCACACACAGACCCCTGTAGATTGCTCCACACACAGCCCCCTGTAGATTGTGCAACAGCCTTCCCCTTGTAAATAGTGCCATACAGCCCCCTAGTATAGTGCCACACAGCCACCCCCTTAGATGTGCCTCGCAGCCCCCCCTTAGTAGTGCCACACAGCCTCTTGTATATAGTGTAACACAAGCTCCCCCTTGTGTATAGTGCCACAACCCCCCCCCATGTATTGTGCCACACAGCCCCCATTGTATATAGTGCCATACAGCCCCCCAGTATATAGTGCCACCCTGCTCCGCCTTGTATATATTGCCACCCTGCTCCCCCCTTGTATATAGTGCAACCCTGCTTCCCCCCTTTTATATAGTACCACATTGCTCCCCCTTGTTTATAGTGCCACCCTGCTCCCCCTTGTATAAGTGCCCCCCTTGTATATAGTGCAACCCTGCTCCCCCCCTTGTATATAGTGCCACACAGCCTCCCCCCAACAAAAAATAACATATATTGTACTTACCTTGCCCCGTGCTTGCGACGCATGGATCGCTGCACAGGCTCCGGTCGGGACACATGCGCAGACCAGCATGATGAGGTGATGTCATCACGCCGGCCTGCGCAGGGAGTTTTCTCAGCACCTCATAGGCTGCAGGCCTAAAGTGGCCTGCAGACTCAGGGCCGATTCTAGCTTTTCAACTGCTTGAGGCAAAAATTGAAATGGCGCCCCCCAGACATTGATGACTTCCCCCTGGCTGTTCTACATCACTACCAGCCTCCTCACATTATTGCAGATGCGCCGTTGCCTTGTACTCCCCTGGCATGGCATGCGTGGTGCAGCGATGAAGCCGGGCAGAGTACACCTCGCTGCACGGTGCGTGCCCAAGTAGTACAAGGCATGGCCAAGCTCAGTGCATATATAGAACACCAGAACAAAGCTCAATACATATATACAGCTCCAGAACCAAGCTCAGTATGTATATACAGCCCCAGAACCAAGCTGATTACATAAATACAGCACTAGAACAAGCTCAATACATATATAAATCTTCAGAAACAAGCTCAGTAGATATATACAGTACCAGAACCAACCTCAGTACATAAATACAGCACCAGAACAAATCTCAGTACATAAATACAGCACCGGAACCAATCTCAGCATGTACAGTGGATATAAAAAGTCTACACACCCCTGTTAAAATACCAGGTTTTTGTCATGTTACAAAGTCAGTACAAGATGAATCATTTCAGAAAGTTTTGCACCTTTAATGTGACCCATAATCTGTACAATTCCAATGAAAAACAAACGTAACAATGTTTAGCCCCAGAAACCCCTGAAGACGCTACATATGTAGCGAAACATGTCGGGGGGGGGGGGGCTGTGTTTTGTCTTTTAATTTCAATGTTTAGCCGGCAGTGAGATAGAATTTACTCAATGCTTAGTTAGTGCTAGCACAGCGTACTGCAGCCGCTGGCTGTAGATACTAACACGTCTCTATGCACTAACTTAGTATACTCCGGCAACTAGCTTACTTACCCTATCCTGCCATCTTACATTGGCTACTTGTATTGGTGTGTTGGTTTATGTCCTATTTACATAATTAATAAAGGTTATATTTTAGACTTTACCATTAATTCATGGTCTAGGTAGCTGGAAAATAGGGCTTCTTTTTGTGTTACGCAAAACAGCAATCCTATATGTAGGGCAGCAAGGTGACTCAGTGGTTAGTACTATTGCCTTGCAGCTCTGGAATTCATATGCGGGCACTATCTACAGGGGGCTGTATGTGGGGCACTATCTACAGGGGCTTCTTTGTAGGGCACTATCTACAGGGGCTTCTATGTAGGGCACTATCTACAGAACTACAAATAGCTGCCCCCATAGATAGTGCTCCACATATAGCCCACCCCTATAAATAGTGTCCCACATATAGCTCACCCCTGTAGATAGTGCCCTGCATATAGTTCCCCCTGTATATAGTGCTCCACATCCCCCCTATAGACCCCACTGTAGACAGAGCCCCCCTGTAGATAATGCCTCTGAGAGTGGAAAGGCGCTGATTGGTGGGGTAAGTAATTTTGCCATGTCGCTAGCACAGGGGCCCCCACTGGGCATGAGGGGGCCCATGCCGCCCGGCCCACATATGTTAGAGGCCGGGCGGCACAGGCCCCATAGTGGCGTCGCTACCGTTGTAGCATCCATAACGGCTGCTAGTGGCGCCACCGGCAATGGGGGGGCTGTGTCGGTGGGTGGCACGGACCCACTCATGCCGCAGGCACCATTGTAGCCACTACAGCTGCTACAGCGATAGTTATGCCACTGCTTCTGGGAATGTTGATTGAGGGGAGAAAGGCTACTGGCCGTGTCCCTTAACACCTCCTATAAATTACAAGAATAATTATTTTTCACTCATTCGGATGTTTGGTTGAAGGGTTTCTTTAAATTATCACGATGACAGGCGCATTTTATGTACCAATATTTTTTTTTACAGAAGGTGCATTATTTAAATCTTTAGATTAACAGGTGTTTCTTCGCGTTGCATTGTAAAGGAATTCCTTTATTTAGTTTTTGCTATGGATTCTTGAAACAGCTGCTGTCTTCCTTCTTTCCTGCTTGATCAGGCAAGTGGGGTGAGAGGAATTACATTACTACTAGGCTGAGTTCACACAGGGCGGATACGCCGCGTAAATGCACGCAGCGTATCCGCCCTGTGTGCCGTAGGAAATTTAGGCGAAAAGCCGCACCAAACTGTGGTGCAGTTTTTCGGCCAGAATGTCTGCTGCGGAAAAACGTTTCATCCCGGGAGACCGCTGCAGCCTGTGATTGGCCGCAGCGGCGGTCACATGGGATGAAGCTGGATGGAGGAACACAGACTTCTGGGTCAGTATGACATTTTATTTTTTTTATAGTTGCGTTTTTTCGCAGTAGAATGGCTGCGAATCCGCTGCAAAAAATGCTACAGCTGCTATTTGTTATGGGATTTACCTCCCCATTGAATTCAATGGGGAAAAACCACAACAAATAAGCAGTGTTTACGCAAATACAATTGACACGCAACAGAATAAAATTCCACACTGCAGGTCAATTTCTCAGTATTTATGCAGCGTGTCGATGAGATTTGTTTTATCTCATCCACTTTGCTGCGGAAAAAACACAGTATTTCCGCAACATGTTCCCGTAAATAAACGGGAAGGTGTCCGTGGACAAGTGCCGTTGCCATGACCATGTGGTGCTTCTCTGCCAATAAGGCAAGGAGGCACTGTAAGGGCACCTTCAGACGTGGCGGAATTGCTTTTGAATTCCAGTGCGGACAGTCCGCAGTGGAATTCCGCAACAGCCGTTTTTTAAATTTGTTTCTATACATTTTTAGGAAACTTAGTTCAGACGTTGCGGAAAATAACTGCAGCATGCACATTATGTTGCGGAGAAGCAGCGGAATTTCAGTGCGGATTTCAGAATTTGCATTGCAAAGGCTGAAATCTGCAGCAAGTCTACTGTGATATCCACAACGCCTGAATTACCTGTCAAATATGATAATGTTGCTGCAAGTTCGCAAAGAATCTGGAGCAACATTTTCAGCGGAAAAATTCTGCCACGACTGAACATGACATAATTAGCCTATGGGACATGCTTTTAACCCCACACCAATGGAAATCTTCAATGCATAACTGTTTGGGGTTCCTTGAGGCCTAGATTGGGAAAAAAAATTTAAGCTATGATTAGCTAAGTTGAAGAAACAGGGAGCCAGAGTACTGTCTGTGATGGACTAGTTGTCAAAATCATCAGATCTCTATTGAAACCTTGTAAAATTTGCTTTACTGTAAGATTAGAGACAAATGCCACTGGTTGAAATTTTAACTGAACATCTTTTTAAACTGACAGATCGAAAGCCAAATGTTTGCAAAGCCGTAATTGATGCAAATGGAGGAATTTTTGATGAATATGCATTTTGCTGAATAGACCAGTTATGTGAAATAACTGTAATAATTTTATTATCTATGATGTTTTCTAGTCAGTATAATGTTAACTTGATAAAAATATAATTAAAAATATATGACATACATTATATTGAAATTGATAAATGACAAAAGGAGTTCATGCATCTTAACCCCTAGACAACCACAATCAGTATAGGTACGTTCTAGCTACCGATTACCGTGCAAATAGAAAATAGATGTAAGTGGCCGTCATTCATGGCATAGAGCTTTTTTTTTTTAAGTGAAATGAGCGTCTCCCTGTCAAAAAAATGCTAGACACAACATTTAAAGTGAGCGGTTTGTTTAGCACTGGGACCTTAAAGCAACAAGTTTCCTTCCTAAATTCAGGCCTTTGCCATGGAAACCTGGGACTTTGTGATAACGTCGACTCACAGGCTTCCGACTTTACAACAGGCATTAGATCACTATTATCTGTGATGTCCCTACAGAGGAATTCTGGTATAACATGGATAATTTTATCTCAGCTTCTTCCAAAAAGTAAAAAGACAAAATAATTGAAAAATAAAAAGAAATACAAAATAAAAATAAATAAACAGCCTGTGAATTAAAAAAAAATAAAGTCTACATGCTCCCCTAAACCACCTGCACTATCAGGTACTGTCCTATATGACATGGACACATTTTACATAAACATAATGGAACCATATAATAATGTGTCCTTATCACAGAATATATGTTATGTAAACTTCAAACAAATTATTAGCTGTTACTAGTTTTTCTCTTCCTAGCCCTATTACATCTGATCTCACGCATACAAGAAAAATTGCTGTATACAGGTGCTTTGCACCTATTTACACATACTACCTAAAGGAAGGAGGCGCTCTAGAAAAAAAATTTTGTTCTTGGGCTTTATAGCGATGATGTCGGTTCGGAAAAGTACACATATTTGGTATCGTTATATACAGGAAAGTGCAGGGATTATTTTGTGGCATAAATGTGTCTGGTTAAACAAATTAAAATAAATGTAAAAAGGAATTAAAGTAGACAATTTGCATTTTCTTCTCTATTCTCATTTTCTCCCTATATAAAACTTAAAAAAGGAAAATATACTGGTTCTATTTTGCTACTGTACTTTTGCACTGATTTTTTTATTGCACTTTAGTGCAAAATTTAGACACTTTCTCAATAGTCTTCTTTAAAAATGTCCTACCTTTTTTTTGCTGAAGAGTCTGTGCAACTCCTGTATATAGCTAGCTGTTCTGCTGCTTCTGACATAGATCTTATAGCACACTGCTTCTGGCCGCTGTCAGTCCAAGGCTGATGTTATCAGCTGTCTCTGCTCTCCACTTTCCTTCTCTTAGTTTTGGGAATGCCAGCACGGAGGGGGAGGAGGTTGTACACAGCATAGTAAACTGTATTAAAAATTAAGCAGTCCTAGTAAATGAGAGCTAGTAATGGCAGCAGCATCCTGAACACACAGAACTTTCATTCAGTATGTATTACTGGGAGTGAAATGCCTACATGAGAAAAGTCTGAAGCTAGGAGCAGGTTGTAAACGGCATATCTGAGAATGAATGAAGAATACAGATTGCAACCTGAACTTCAGCTTTTAAGTTCAACTTTTAAGTCAACATAATCAATAACATATGTAAAAAAACAACATCATAATTTTTTCACATACAAGGATGATCTATCCATCATCCTAAAAATTACCAGAAAGACTAACATATTGGACAATAGGGAGCACATAATTAACATATAATATGTACATAAAGCCCTTCTGGTAGACTTCAATTCGGATGGCTACTTTGTATAGAACAGCACAAAACAGCTCATTAAACTCTCCCAAAAGTAGATTTAATAAGCTATACAGATGTTAATAATTTTCAGCAATTGAATGTGTAGTTCCACAACAAAAAATATTACAGAAATGTATGTTCAGTTTCCAGCTCTGTATGTGTGTAGAATAAGAAACCAAAAAAATGGCAAAAATATGCATTTTGTAAAATACATATGTAGTACAGTTTATCTTGATAATTTGCTGCAGTGTGATATCAAACAACAAAAGCCATTTCAAAAAGTCAAGTTAAAGTTTTATAGCCACTGTGTGTTTAATGCATTAAAAGTCATGGTAAAGATTACTACATCTCTACCTGTTTCCTAAAGGGGTTGTCTCCTCTCCCGCTCTGGTGTAGCTGGCCTGTAGAGATATTCCTTGGAGAAGTAAATTCATTTGAATGTTATTCTATATTTCCCCTGTATAGGGACTGCAAGGGAAGTTAGCAGTTAAAAGTTATAGCTGATGAAATGAGTGGAGGCAAAGTCAGAAAATTTCCTACGGGACTTAATGCTGAAATGGACCTGTACCTTAAAGGCTATGTAACCTTTGAGCACATTTTTTTTTTTTTGTTACAAAACACCGTATTAGAGAATTTAGCATTTTTAAAAAAACGTTTAAATTGTTTTAAAAAAATGTTTTTTTACTTTTTGAGATATGTCTCGCTGTCACCCACGCCGTTAGTCCAGCTGACCTGACGGATTCGGGTTTGAGAGCAAGATACAGTTTCTATAGATCAAGGTTACAGAAGTTTCTCAAAAAGTAAAAAAAAATAATTCAGAAACACCAACTACAGTTGTCTAAAATCCTCTAATTCGTTGTTTTATTTAAAAAAAAAATGTGCTCAAAGGTTTACATAGCCTTTAAAGGGAATGTGTTGCCAGAAAAACATGTTTTTTTTTTTAAAAATTAAACATTTAGTGTGTGGGTGATTAAACATTGTTCAAATTTTTTTTATTTTTTTCACGAGTCAGGAAATAGTCAGGAAATATTATAAATTAATTCTAATTTATAATACTACCCATTTTTGGTCACTAGATGGAGCTATTCCCAAAATTGCAGCATTGCAACATTGGGTTAAAAGCCCTCGCTCTAGTGAGCTCTCAGCATCCCCCCCTCCTTTATCCTGGCTAGTGCCGGGATAAACGAGGGGTTTGAACGGTGTAACCTCCTACACTGAGTGTCGCCATTTTTTGAGCTAACACACAGTGTAGTAGGTTTACATACAGTAGTAAACACACACAAACACGAACATACATTGAAATCTCTTACCTGCTCCTGCCGCCGCGGCTCCCTCCGGCCCGTCCGCTCCGTTTGCTGCCGCTGGTCCAAGTGCACAAATCCGGAAGCCGCGACCGGAAGTAGTAATATTACTGTCCGGCCGCGACTTCCGGTCCACAGGAAAATGGCGCCGGACGGCGCCAATTTCGAATTGGACTGTGTGGGAGCGGCGCATGCGCAGTTCCCACACAGACGCCGTACACTGAAGTCAATGGGACGGGAGCCGTTCGCATTCCCTATGGGACTGTGGCTGCCGTATTCCATGTCTGTATGTGTCGTTAATCGACACAGACAGAAATGGAACAAAAAATGGCAGCCCCCATAGGGAAGAAAAAGTGTAAAAATAAGAAAAAGTAAAACACAAACACACAAATAAATATAAACGTTTTTAATAAAGCACTAACATCTTGAACATATGAAAATTTTTTTGGGTGATGACACTGTTCCTTTAAGGTGTCAATGCTATTGTTACAGTTTTGATAAAAATTACTGTACTTCTTTAGCGCTATCTTAAAGAGGCTCTGTCACCAGATTATAAGTGCCCTATCTCCTACATAGTCTGATCGGCACTGTACTGTAAATAACAGCAGTGGTTTTTATTTTGAAAAACTATCATTTTTAAGCAAGTTATGAGCAATTTTAGCCTTTAGCATGATCCACAGCACAGTGTGATTGTGCAGTGAAAGAAGGCGGGCAGGAATAATGAGAAGTGTATGATGCTGATTGATCACTGATTGGTCAGCCTCATACACTTCTTTACAACACCCACTTGGTCAAAAGTAAAAACACGCCCAGTTGGTCTTTAAGAAACTCATTAGCATAAATCTAAAATTGCTCATAACTTGCTCAAAAATGATTGTTTTTCAAAATAAAAACCACTGCTGTTATCTACATTACAGCGCCGATCAGACTATGTAGGAGACAGGGCACTTATAATCTGGTGACAGAGCCCCTTTAACAATGTATTTGTCTTATTAAGATATGACATGTTAAGAGCTGTATACTTATATAAACTTTCTTACAAGCATGTCTAATTTTGCCACGATACTGTGATGGTTACCATGGATATTGTCATTTGACTTATTGGCCATGTAATCCTAGACCTTCTACATTCTCTTACAATTGATTATTTGCATGAATACATAATCCCTTCAAATTAATTAATACAATTGCTGTGACAGCACACATCGGGTTGCTTTCTTTTATGCTAGAAAAAAAAGGTTTTGGGCCCATATGCTATTTGTTTATGCTTATGATGACTACTATACATTTCTAAATATTTATTTAATTCCTCTAATTCTAGAAATTATTAAGTGTAGAAACTTTTGACTCCTTGAAGAATTTCATGTTATAACATAATAGTTATTGTCATCATTTATTTATTTTTATTAGTGCTGTTGTTTATTATTATTATTATTATTATTAAAGTTATTATATTAAATTCAACAAACACAGAAATTAACTTCTAGAATAATCAAATCCAGGTATCCTGTTTAAGGGCAGCATATTACAGCAACAGGTCCGTACTCCTTTTAGCCAAAATGGTACAAAAACATTTGGCTAATATCATTGATCACTAAATGCATACAGTAGACTCAGATTCGGTGTATTCATGAGGGCAGCACTCTGCCCTCTATGCCTCCTCTTACTGGGCGGTCACTGGGAGAAAGTAGCATGGGAACTACAGTGTCCCTTCACGGCCACAGTGCACATTCCACAGCCACAGTTGCTCCTTCATAGCCTAGATGTACCATTCATAGCCACTGTGTGTCCCAAAGTAGACACAGTTGTCCTCTATAACAATGGTCCTTCCAGTGGTCCCAATAACAACTGATCTTGGGAATACCCATTTAAAACTAGGATCTTCTCACCTGTATTCTCAGCAAATCAAACAATTATTTTGACAGGGAAGCTTTATCCACTTGCAGAACAACTTTAAATTAATCTAGAATGATCCAGGAGAAACGAGAAGTATAAGTTCTTTCTTTATATTTCCCATTCCTTTTGAAACCACTTCTAGTTTTGGCTCAAAAATCTGTAACAAAATCTGCACCATAATCTCGATATGTGAACATATCCTTATACTGTGACAGGGAAGGGGCAGCAGTAGAAGATGGACACATGATTGGTCTGTTCACACAGCACAGTTATACAGAGAAAATCTAGATTTACAGAAATATATCAGAGGGGAGGAAAAGACCCGAAATATGCAACTTAGACACAACATCTCTGGCTACAGTACATTTAATATGCAACTACAGCAGTCTAAGGAGAAATTAATATCTTTTGGTTTGTAACAGTAGGTACACTTTAACCCCTTAGCGACGAGCGATGGATATATCCATCACAAGCAGGAGCTGGTTCCTGCATAGCAACGGATGTATCCGTTGCTCTGGTCTCGTGGGTACTGCCAGTGTACCCACGTGATCAGCGGCAGGAGCACGGCTGTTATACACAGTCAGGCTCCTGCCGCAACTGCCGGAATCTAAGCGCTCTCCGATTCCAGCTGTTTAACCTATTAGATGCTTCTGTCAATAGTGACAGCGGCATCTAATGTGTTTGAGAGAGACAGCTCCCTCTGTCATCCCAACTGCACCCCGCGATGAGATCGCAGGGTGCCGATAGGTTTCCATGGCAGCCAGGGGCCTAACAAGGGCCCCCAGGTCTGCCTTTAGCAATTGCCGATTAGGCCTATTAGGCTGGGTTCACACGAGGCGGAATTTCACTTGAATTCCGCTGCGGACACTCCGCAGCGTTAATCCGCAGCGGAGCCGTTTCTCCATTGACTTCCACTTAAATTTAGAAGTGTTCGTTTAGACGATGCGTAAAATTCCGCTGCGGAGCATAGGCTGCGGAGCGGAATTTGGTGTCCACAGCATTCTCTGTCTGTTGCGGAGCAGTGGCGGAGTGGTTGCGGACTCATGGCGGAATTTCTCCATTGACTTCAATGGAGATTCTAAATTCCGCAATGAAGTCTGCAGCTGTCATGCACATGTTGTGTGCTGCGGATGCGTCTTGCTTTTTTAACATGACATTTCTTCATTCTGGCTGGACCTATGTATTTCTAGGTCTACAGCCAAACTGAGGAAGTCAATGGGGCTCCCGGAATTACGGGAGCGTTGCTAGGAGACGTCAGTAAATAGTCACTGTCCAGCGTGCTGAAAGAGTTAAGCGATCGGCAGTTACTGTTTCTGCACCCTGGACAGTGACTACCGATCCCAATATACAGCAACCTGTAAAAAAATAGAAGTTCATACTTACCGACAACTCCCTGCTTCTGTCTCCAGTCCGGCTTCCCAGGATGACGTTTCAGTCTAAGTGACGGCTGCAGCCAATCACAGGCTGCAGCGGTCACATGGACTGCCGCGTCATCCAGGGAGGTAGGGCTGGATGCCGAAAGAGGGATGCGTCACCAAGACAACGGCCGGTAAGTATGAAATTCGTTTACTTTCACTAGGGAAAGTGCTGGCCCTTCTCTCTATCCTGCACTGATAGAGAGAAGGGAAGCACTTTTACCACAGTCCGCAGCAGCTAGTCCGCATCAATTTACTGCACATTTTGGGCAGATCCGCAGCCGTAATCCGCAACCCGGATTAGGTGCGGCATTGATGCGGACAGTTGCGGAGGAATTCCGCCACGTGGGGGCATGCCCTTAGATTGCCTGTCAGTTTTACACTGGCAGGCAATAATGCTTTGGTGTACTAAGAATACTAAGAATACCAAAGCATTATTTAAGCGATCAGAAGATCGCAAAGTGAAGTCCCATAGTGGTAGAAAAAAAACAAAAAACAGTTAAATAATGTTTATGAAAAAAAAAATAGATTACAGTAAAAATAAAATAAAAGCACTTTTTAAAAAAAAAATGTTTTATTTAGTAAAAGTCTCAAAAAAACTAACACATACACAAATATGGTATAGTCACGTTCATAAAGATTTTAAAAAGTTAACACATTACATTACAAACCACCGGATGAATGGCGTCCAAAGAAAAGGCAAAAAAACAACATAAAAATAATTTTTTTCTCCCATTACCCCCATAAAAAATAAAATAAAAGTTAATAAATAAGTTCCATGTACCCCAAAATAGTACCAATGAAAAACTACACCTTGCTCCGCAAAAATCAAGCACACATATGGCTACGTCGATGGAAAAAGAAAAAAAGTTACGGCTCTTGGAATGCGGTGATGCAAAAACAAGTAATTTTTTTTAGAATGGTTTTTATTGTGCAAATGTAGGAAAACATTTAAAACCTTTACATATTTGGTATCCTAGTAATCGTCCCGACCCATAGAAGAAAGGTCACGTGTTATTTACATGGCATAGTGAACAGCGTAAATTTATATTGCGAAAACTATGCTGGAAAAGCTGCTTATTTTCAATTCTCTCCTAAAATAAAGTTAATAAAAGTTAATCAATGTATTATATGTATCCAAAAATGGTACAATTGGAAAATACAAATTGTCCCTCAAAAAACAAGCCCTTACACGACTATGTCAATGGAATAAAAAAAAAGTTATGACTCTTGGAATGCGACAGTGAAAAAACGAAAAATATTCCTTGGTCATTAACGCGCAAATAGGTCTGATCATTAAGGGGTTAAGGAGAATAAAATTTATACTGGTGGTATGCCATAGCTTTACATATAATATCTGGAACGGAATATAAGTAGTATAAGTCTTATCCTTTTTGATACCTTACATAGAACACCCTTGATATAATATATGCCTACAATGCTTTTTACTTTGTTGGAAAAGATCTGATCTTAGTCACATAAAACATTTATCATTTGGTTTCACCAACATCTTTGAAGAGCTTTGTGTCTCTATGACAACAGACAACAACCTTGTGTCGTCAGATCCTGCAATCATACTCTTTTCTATCTGTCCCCTACTTCTTGCTAACCTTAGCAAAAACTATGGGACATATGGAAGACAGTATGACTGCACAATCAGACTACCAAATTTGTTTGGTGTCCGTTACCATGAAGACGAATAGCATAGGTCTGCATAGGTGCTGTAGACAGAAAACTTTAGGAAATATATAATCAAGACTACATGCAAACTTGCTTTATCTGTAAAGAGAATGGCAACAGGGAAATGGCTTTGAAGATAGCCAAGAGGGATTTATAAATTTTTCTACACCAGCATAGATATCTCACAATTTGTAGCAAAAATGTTGACTTTTGTGCCGTTCCACCACTCAGGCCACTTTTAGAATAAAGTCAGTGGAGCTTAGCAGAAGTGGGTGGAGCAACCCATGACCCAACAAATGTACCTTAATTTAGAACAAAAAGTGGCAGAAATTATGATGTAACTCTACGCCAGCTCACGGCTGGAGTAGATTGCACTTTATGTTGCAGAGATGATCAGAGATGTGCCTAATTTATTAAGACTGGCATTTGTAACGCCAGTCATAATAAATTTTCCCCCATAGCCTTTAAATGGGTATTTCAATTCTAGCAAATAGAGTTTATTCAATGTATATAATATACAATATACTTTCTAATATACTTTGTGCTCACGTTTTTTAAGGTCTTTGTTTGCAATGAATATGAACCCGCATTAGATTAAAGTTGACGAAACCCACAAATTTCGATGAGCTATGTTTATTGGAGCAGTCGGACAGATCCCCAACAGCAGATGGTGGAAGCCAAGCGTACATGTTTATGGGGAAGTCAGGAGAGATAATTTAAACACTTGTCTAGTGTGTTTTACTGCCAGTACAGATGATGAAATGCCGATCCCTTAATCTTTGCTTCATAGAGAATCACATATGATACATTCCAACATTAATAATTTGTTTTAAAATTATTTATCTAATATAGTGTATTTTGCTCCACAGCATTCATATTATGTTGGAGTCCATACTTTATTTTTGACATTTTGGATAATTATGAACTGTTACCGATGACCAAAGAGCGTATCTATGCATCCGTGATCATTCAGAATCTGCCAGTTTTAAACAGTGCAGTCAACCCAATAATATATTGCATATTCAGCAACAGACACTGCCGCTTATCCAGGTGAATAATAATATCAATGTACCTTAACTTGTGTGATTATAGGCTGTTGTGACATTTTGATGCCTTATTTCTTACTAGGATGCGTTATTCTCATTTGTTTTATGTTTTTTAAAGCTACATGGTGTGAAAATATAAATTACCGCAAATACTGTCAGTGATACTTTCATTATTAACATTGCCAAGACATAAAATTGCACTGTACCCATAGTTTAATCTGATCGAGGGGTATTTAAAAATAAAACTTTACTACACAAAAATATTTCAGATTTTAGGAATGAGTGACATACACACATTTGTGTATGGGTGTAACTGTGGACAGGTTTTGTGGGACTTTTAGACATTAATACTGTTTCGCACAAATAATAATTTTGTGGCATTTTTCTATAACTACGTTTGAGGACATTTTTTGGCACCCCCTACGCAGTATCAGATTGTGAAGAGACGCTCATCTCACAAGGGAAATATTAACATCCAGTTGTTCGTACATTTTCATTAAGAATAACAGGGGAATGACACAGTGCAGAATTCTATGAAAAAAATGCTCTAGAATTGTTATTGTATTATTTGCTAAAACAGACATGTCAGAAAAGCTGACGGCTCCACTTCAAACTAAAGACTGGTTAAGTCTATTCATTCTGAATGTATCATTCTTTTTCATAGGGATCGAAGTTCAGGAAATCTTGCTGGCACCCTGAGAGATAAAACTGAAGGAGTAGAAATGCAGGTGGTATCCAGACCAGAAAACATATAATCTATGGACTATTGAAGTAAAATAATACTATGCATTTGATAACAGCACACAAAAACATGTAAATTATATTATGGGCCAGGTACATTTATGTAATAAATTTACTTACATGTGAGAAAATTATTTCTAATGATCTTTATATCTAATTTGCCATTATCACTTGAAAAGAAAAGTTTTACCTTATTTTTTCCACATAATTTACATACAGGATAATGGATACATGTACTACTCCTCAGTGAATTAGAATATCATCAAAAGTTAATTTATTTCAGTAATTCAATTCAAAAAGTGAAACTCATATATTATATAGATTCATTACACAAAGTGATCTATTTCCAGCATATTTTCTTTTAATGTTGATGATGATTATGGCTAACAGTTAATGAAAACCCCATATTTAGTGTCTCAGAAAATTAGAATATTATATAAGCCCAATTTCAAAAATGGCTATTAATACCGAAATGTTGGCCTACTGAAAAGTATGTACAGTATATGCACTCAATACTTGGTCGGGGCTCCTTTTGCATGAATTAGTGCATCAATGCGGTGTGGCATGGAGGCGATCAGCTGAGGTGTTATGGAAGCCCAGGTTGCTTTGATAGCGGTCTTCAGCTCATCTGCAGTGGCGTAACTACCGCTATAGCAGCCGTAGCGGCTGCTATGGGGCCCGCAGCATGAGGGGGCCCATGCCACCCGCTTGCACGGCCCCCCCCCCCATGGCTGGATGCTCCGCTAGCAGCTGCTATGGCTGCTACAGCGCGACGCCTCTGAAGGGGTTGTTCCTACAAAAGACATGCATACATGTCTTTTGTAAAGACATGTGTGATCGCTGGGACGCCCAACGATAAGGAGAACAGGGGACTGAAAGTCCCCCGAAGTTCTCCATGACAAACCTCGGACTTCCGGGGGCTGTCTTCAGCTCCATAGAAATGACTTGCGCACCGGTTGCGCTTGTGCGCATTCGTGACCAGCGCTCCTTTCATTCTTATTGAACTGCGCAGACGCCGGAAGTCCGAGGTTTGTCATGGAGAACTTCGGGGGACTTTTGGTCCCCCGTTCTCCTTATCGCTGGGCGTCCCAGCAATCACACATGTATCCCCTATCCTGTGGATAGGGGATACATCTCTTTTGTAGGACAAACTATAGGCCGTTTTTTTGTTTTTTTTGGGGGGGGCAATATGGCGTTATCTACAGAGGGTGGTCTGTATGGCGTTATCTACAGGGGGGGTTCTGTATGGTGTTATCTACAGGGGGGTCTGTATGGCGTTATCTACAGGGGGTGTTCTGTATGGCGTTATCTACAGGGGGGACTCTGTATGGCGTTATCTACAGGGGGGACTCTGTATGGCGTTATCTATAGAGGGGACTCTGTATGGTGTTGGGGGGACTCTGTATGGGGTTATCTACAGGGGGGGTCTGTATGGCGTTATCTACAGGGGGTGTCTGTATGGTGTTATCTACAGGGGGCTGTATGGCGTTTTCTACAGGGGGGCTGTATCTACAGGGGGATTTGGGGCTGTAAGACGTTATCTACAGGGAGGCTGTATGGAATTATCTACAGGGGGGATTTGGGGCTGTAAGACGTTATCTACAGGGGGGCTGTAAGGCGTTATCTACAGGGGGCTGTGTATGGCGCTATCTACAGGGTGCTGCATGGTGCTATCTATAGGGGGGCGCTGTGTGGTGGAAGCTATAGGGAGGCACTATCTACAAGGGGGGGTTGTGTGATACCCAGCGGAGGAGGGGCCCCAGTCAAAAGTTTGCTATGGGGCCCAGTCTTTCCTAGTTACGCCCCTGCTCGTCTGCATTGTTGGGTCTGGTGTTTCTCATCTTCCTCTTGACAATACCCCATAGATTCTCTATGGGGTTTAGGTCATGTGAATTTGCTGGCCAATCAAGCACAGTGATACTGTGCTTATTAACCCCTTCCCTCCGCAGCCATTTTTCGGATTTTCACTTTTGTTTTTTCCTCCCCATCTTCCAAAAGCCGTAACTTTTTTATTTTTCCAACATTGCCGTATGAGGACTTGTTTTTTGCGGAACAAGTTGTAGATTTTTACAGCACCATTTATTGTACCATATAATGTAGTGGGAAACAAGAAATAAATTATATGTGTGGCGGAATAGGAAAAAAACTGCGATTCCTCAATATTTTGGGTGGTTTTGTTTTTATGGCGTTCACCGTGCAATAAAAAAATGCATGTTAACCCTATTCTGCGGGTCAATACGATTACAGTGATCCCAAATGTACATATTCTTTTTATGTTTTACTACTTTTACAAGGAAAAAACTGATTGTTAAAAATAAAATGTAAGCTTTGTCGCCACATTCTGAGAGCCATAACTTTTTTATTTTTTTGTCAATTTAGTGATATGAGGGCTTATTTTTTGCAGGGGAGTTGTAGTTCATATTGGTACCATTTTGGGGTACATGAGACTTTTTGATCACTTTTTATTTAATTTTTTGTGGAAGATGAAGTGACCAAAAAACAGCAAATCTAATGTTTTTCTTTTATTTTTACGGCGTTCACCGTGCAGACTAAATAATTATATATTCTAATAGTTCAGAATATTACGGACGCGTCGATACCAGTTATGTTAGCAATTTTTTTTTTTTACATTGTGCTTGACGGAAAATGGGAAAAGGTTATTTTTTTTAACTTTTAATTTATTTTATTTTTTTTATTTATTAAAAAAACTTTATTTTACTGTTTTTTACTTTTTCTACTCGTACCCCTAGGAGACTATAACCAGCTCTTGCACGATATACTGCAATGCTAATGTATTGCAGTATATCGTGATTGTGACGGTCCCCTATGAAGCCCTGCTGGAGGGAGGGCTTCATTGGAGTACAAAGATGGCGGACCTGGGGACCTTCATCAGGCCCCCAAGCTGCCATGCCAACCAACGGCACCCGCCGATCTCGCCGCAGGCAGCCATTGGAACATTAAAGAGGGTCGCCCTCTGGTTTTCAGCTATTTAAATGCCGCGGCCGCGATGGACAGCGGCATTTAACGGGTTAAACGAGTGGGATCTCGCTCGAGTGGGATCGAGTGGGGTAGTGTCGGCTGTAACACACAGCCGACAAACTCGCTTTATGGAGCTGGCTCAGCCCGTGAGCCTGCTCCATACTACCCCACCCGGCATGGTATATATACGGCGGATGTTGGGAAGGGGTTAAACCAGGTATTGGTATTTTTGGCAGCGTGGGCAGGTGCCAAGTCCTGCTGGAAAATGAAATCAGCATCTCCATAAAGCTTGTCAGCAGAGAGAAGCATGAAGTGCTCTAAAATTTCCTGGTAGACGGCGGCGTTGACTCTGGACTTGATATAACACAGTGGACCAACACCAGCAGATGACATGACCCCCCAAACCATTACTGACTGTGGAAACTTCACACTGGACCACAATCAACTAGTATTGATGCTGCTCCACTCTTCCTCCAGACTCTGGGATCTTGATTTCCAAATGAAATGCAAGATTTACTTTCCTCTGAAAACAGGACTTTGGACCACTGAGCAACAGTGTTGGTCCGCTGTGCTATGTCAAGTCCAGAGTAAACGCAGTCGTCTACCAGAACATTTTAGAGCACTTCATGCTTCCCTCTGCTGTCATGTTTTATGGAGATGCTGATTTCATTTTCCAGCAGGACTTGGCACCTGCCCACACTACCAAAAACACCAATACCTGGTTTAATAACCACAGTATCACTGTGCTTGATTGGCCAGCAAACTCGCCTGACCTAAACCACATAGAGAATCTATGGGGTATTGTCAAGAGGGACGTTAGAGACACCAGACCCAACAATGCAGATGAGCTGAAGGCCACTATCAAAGCGACCTGGGCTTCTATAACACCTCAGCAGTGAAACAGGCTGATCGCCTCCATGCCATTATGTTTTGCTTTTATTGCTTTTGCTTTAGATAACTAGCGTTATCAAACAACATAAATGTCAGTCTTTATATTTTCATGTACAGTACATTCTATTATCTGCACAAATATACTGCACAAATGTACTCTAAGGGTATGTTCACACGTAGAGTCAAAAACGTCTCAAAATACGGAGCTGTTTTCAAGGGAAAACAGCCCCTGATTTTCACTCGTTTTTTGACCAACTCGCGTATTTCGTGGCGTTTTCCGCAGCGTTTTCACTGCGTTTTTTACGTCCGTTTTGGAGCTGTTTTCATTGGAGTCTATGAGAAAACGGCTCCAAAAACGTCCCAAGAAGTGTCCTGCACTTCTTTTGACGAGGCTGTAATTTTACGAGCCGTCTTTTGACAGAGACGCGTAAAATGACAGGTCGTCGGCACAGTACATCGTAAAGCCCATTGAAAGTAATGGGAAGATGTTTGCCGACATATTGGAGCCGTTTTTTCAGACGTAATTTGAGGCGTAAAATGCCTCCATTACGTCTGAAAATAGGTCGCGTGAACCCAGCCTTAAAGGTTATGTACACCTTTAAAGCTATTTGTTGTTTTTTTAATAAATCAATGTTTTATGCGATTTGCAACAACTTTAAATTGACTTTGATTTCAAATATTTTTTACTTTTCAAGATACAGTTTCTATGATTCCTGTATACATAAAAACTGTATCCTTCCATCAAAGCCGGATCCGTCAGGTCAGCTGGACTGACAACTCGGCGAAAAGTTGGTCCTGCATGTCTCTGACACGCAGGATCCAGCTAATAACGATTACATCTAAGTTTATGAACTTACAACTACCCCTTTTCTCCATGGAAAAAAAAAACTGCAGATTTTACAGTCCATCCAAATAATGCAAGAGTTATCTATTTTCATTTTATATTTTGTACATTGCTCATTAGGAGAAACATACACACAAAATAATTTCTGTTGCTAATGAAATTTATGTATGCAAAATCTTCAGATTTGCCTGCCCAAAGATGTTGCATGCCCAAAGAACTTTCAAAAATAAGAAAAACATTTTTGTTTTAATTTGTAGGCTGCCATTGGTCCTCCACATTTTACAGTGGTAACTATAATTGTGCGGCAGCATCATTCCTGCTCCAATTTCAAAACTGTGTTTAAACTTGCTGTATTTTACAAGTAATTCTATATAGATAAGAAGAAACAAAATAAATGATGCTAGAAATTTTGTATTAAATGGCTGGGAAAAAAAAACATACTGCAGGTATCAGTTCATCTTATGTCATTGTGCACGGGAAGGAACAACACTAATAAATATGTGAATGCTGTTATGTTGGCTGCTCCTGCCCTCTGGAACATCACCCATGTATAAGGTACATATTGGATGACCAGTATATGGACTCAAGGATAATCACGGTACAACTGGGCGCTACTTGAACATGGAAAGGACTACATTCCTTACACATTCAAGACTATATATTTGTGTTTTACAAGTAGGCTTTGAACATCTTTTCCGTTAATTTAGTGGTAACTTTTGATGGTGCAGCCGCAGTGTTTTCTGCTAAATTTGATCACTACTTTTTAAAAACATTTATTGTAGGCAAAATACAAAACATTTAGAAAAAAATGTTCAAAATTCATTGTATTAGGCAAGTTGTCTTTGAAATTACTTTTATGAGGCAGGTTTCAAAATTAACAGCAGGTCATGCTTGAGAACTTACCAAAATGTCTACATTAAAGCAGACATTAGACATAGGAAAGAGTGATATCAATTTACAAGGCTATTACTTTTGACTTAGGTGATATTAATGATGAGAAACTAAACCCGACTGTAAAAGTCTGAACTATTATAATATAGCATTGTTTATACGGCATGGTGATTGCCATAAGAAAAAAACGCTGTAATTGCTGTTTTTTTGGTCACCTTACTTCCCAAAAATGGTATATAAAGTGATCAAAAAGTTGTATGTACCAGCCTGCCCCGCTAAAAACAAACCATCACATAGTTCCATCGACGGAAAAATAAAAGTTATGGGTCACAGAATATACCGACACAAAAAATATTTTTTTTTATTAAATTGCTCTTTTTCTAAAAGTAATAAAAATAAATAAATTCGGTATTATCGGAATCGTATTGACCCACAAAATAACAGTAACATGTCATTTTTATTGTTCGGTGAATTCCGTAAAAACAAAACCCAATGAACAATGAAGGAAGCGCTGTCTTTCTTTCATTCCATGCCACAAATTTTCCCAGTATATTATATGGTGAATTAAATAGTACCATTAAAAACTACAACTTGTCCTGCAAAACAAAAAAAAAGCCCTCATACGGCTATGTGATCAGAAAAATAAGAACGTCACAGCTTTTGGAATGCAGTGAGGAAAAGACGAAAATGAAAAATGGCTCTGGAAGGTTTAAAATCTGTTTAAAGTATTTATATATAATTCTACTTTGACTTTTTCTGTATTCTTTCAGTTATATATTAATAACTTACCTGAAGAAGCCTTGTTCAGCATGACTTTACAGGCAATGTTGATCCTTGTCCCAGTGGAGCAGACAGACAAGTGTATGCAATTAAGAAGAACAATTGAAGCGCTGCTCTTGCAAAATGAAGTCACCTTAATAGCACCATTACCATGGTAACTCCATCTTGCAGTATGTGTCAGCTCTCTAAGTTTGTCTAGAATCCTGAAAATATGATATATATATATATATATATATATATATATATATATACATATACATATATATATATATTTATTTTTACTTTGTTTTTTAAAGACAGAAAAAATAATCATTGCTGTGTGTTATATTAGCGATTAAGCAATTGCATAGTGTAGTGGATTAAGAAAATGTAAATAAAACGTGAAATAAAATGTTTAAATATATTAATGAAAAGAAAAAAGAGGAAAAAGCACAAACCCCTCTTCAAAAAAAATGCTTTATTATGCCAAATAAAAAATGGAATAAAAAAGTAATATATATATATACCAGTACATTACAGTTTAAAAGTTAAAAAAAATAAAGTAATGTTAAATTAAAAAAATTAACAATCTAAAAAATACACAATTTTTTTTTTAAACAAACCTTAAAATAAAAGTCTCAATACATAAAATATACACACATTCGGTATTGTCGTGATTGTAATAACCTGCACAACAAATTTATAGCGTCATTTATGATGCGTATGCTGTAAAAAATTAAATAAAAATTGCTTTCTTTCACTTATTAATGTGAATTATGAATTTTAAACCTCCATGTGCCTCACATTAAAAGTAATTAACTCCACCATGCACCTCACACATTAACCCAATGTTGTTAATTATAACTGTGAGAAACATGATGGAGTTAATTACTATTAATGTGAGGCACATGGAGTTTCAGAATTCATCACACCATGTGCCTCACATCAGAAAATTGAACTTTTTTTTTATATTATTGTTGGCAAAGTATAGTTTTGGTATCGAGAATCGCAATACTACACAAAGTATCGATATCGAACTCCAAATTCTGGTATAGTGACAATACACCAATGAAAATGTCAACTCATCCCACAAAAAGGTCCTCACACAGCTCCATCAACGAAAAAAATAAAAAATTATAGCTCTTAGAAAACAGAGACACCAGAGCTGTTGGGGTGAGGCCGTAATCGGGATTGCTGTTTTTTGATCCCCCCTCCTAAAAAAGTTATAAAAGTTAATCAACACATTGTATGTACCCCAATATAGGGACATTAAAAAATGCAACACGACCGACAAAAATCAAGCCCTCATAAGTCGATGCAAAAAAAAAAAATGTTGTAGGTCTTGGAATGCAGCGACACAATTTTTCTTAATGGAAAAGTAGAAAAACAAAAAATATATATAAATTTGGTATCGCCGTAATTTTACTGACCAGCAGAATAAGGTTAATGTGTCATTTATACCACATGGTGAGTGCCGTAAAAACAAAACCCAAAAAACAATGAAATAAAATAATAGAAGTTAGACATCTTATACGTATTCCAAAATGGTGCCACTGAAAAATACAATACTTATCCTTCAAAACACAAGCCCTAATACAGCTACATAGATGGAAAAATAAAAAATGTATGGCTCTTGTAATACGTCAGTATAGAAAATAATAAAGACATCACATACACTACCGTTCAAAAGTTTGGGGTCACCCAGACAATTTTGTGTTTTCCATGAAAACTCACACTTATATTTATCAAATGAATTGCAAAATGACTAGAAAATATAGTCAAGACATTGACAAGGTTAGAAATAATGATTTTTATTTGAAATAATAATTTTCTCCTTCAAACTTTGCTTTCGTCAAAGAATGCTCCATTTACAGTAATTAGAGCATTGCAGACCTTTGGCATTCTAGCTGTTAATTTGCTGAGGTAATCGAGGAGAAATTTCACCCCATGCTTACAGAAGGCCCTCCCACAAGTTGGATTGGCTTGATGGGCACTTCTTGCGTACCATGCTATCAAGCTGCTCCCACAACAGCTCTATGGGGTTGAGATCTGGTGACTGCGCTGGCCACTCCATTACAGACTTAATACCAGCTGCCTGCTTCTTCCCAAAATAGTTCTTGCATAATTTGGAGGTGTGCTTTGGGTCATTGTCCTGTTGTAGGATGAAATTGGCTCCAATCAAGCGCTGTCCACAGGGTATGGCATTGCATTGCAAAATGGAGTGATAGCCTTCCTTATTCAAAATCCCTTTTACCTTGTACAAATATCCCACTTTACCAGCACCAAAGCAACCCCAGACCATCATATTACCTCCACCATGCTTGACAGATGGCGTCAGGCACTCTTCCAGCATCTTTTCAGTTGTTCTGTGTCTCACAAATGTTCTTCTGTGTGATCCAAACACCTCAAACTTCGATTCGTCTGTCCATAACACTTTTTTCCAATTTTCCTCTGTCCAATGTCTGTGTGCTTTTGCCCATATTAATCTTTTCCTTTTATTAGCCAGTCTCAGATATGGTTTTTTCTTTGCCACTCTGCCCTGAAAGCCAGCATCCCGGATTCGCCTCTTCGCCCTTTGCGGGTACTATTTAATGAAGCTGCCAGTTGAGGACCTGTGAGGCGTCTATTTCTCAAACTAGAGACTCTAATGTACTTGTCTTGTTGCTCAGTTGTGCAGTGGGGCCTCCCACTTCTCTTTCTACTCTGGTTAGAGCCTGTGTGTGCTGTCCTCTGAAGGGAGTAGTACACACCGTTGTAGGAAATCTTCAGTTTCTTGGCAATTTCTCGCATGGAATAGCCTTAATTTCTAAGAACAAGAATAGGCTGTCGAGTTTCACATGAAAGCTCTCTTTTTCTAGCCATTTTGAGAGTTTATTCGAACCCACAGATGTAATGCTCCAGATTCTCAACTAGCTCAAAGGAAGGTCAGTTTTATAGCTCCAATAAAGAGCAAAACTGTTTACAGCGGTGCTAACATAATTGCACAAGGGTTTTCAAGTGTTTTCTAATCATCCATTAGCCTTCTAACACAGTAAGGGTATGTGCACACGATAGCAGGCATTTACGTGTGAAAAGACAGACTGTTTTCAAGAGAAAACAGTTGCCTCGTTTCACACGTAAATGCTCCTCCTCGTAATATACGAGGCGTCTGTGACGCTCGTAAATCTTGAGCTGCTCTTCATTGAGTTCAATGAAGAACGGCTAAAATTACGTTGCAAAGAAGTGCCCTGCACTTCTTTGCCGAGGCAGTAAATTTTCGCGTCGTCGTTTGACAGCTGTCAAACGACGACGCGTAAATTACAGGTCGTCTGCACAGTACGTCGGCAAACCCATTCAAATGAATGGGCAGATGTGTGCCGACGTATTGTAGCCCTATTTTCAGGCGTAAAACGAGGCATAATACGCCTCATTTACGTCTGAAAATAGGTCGTGTGAACCCAGCCTTAGCAAACACAATGTACCATTAGAACACTGGAGTGATGGTTGCTAGAAATAGGCCTCTATACACCTATGTAGATATTGCATTAAAAACCAGACGTTTCAGCTAGAATAGTCATTTAGCACATTAACCCCTTAAGGACGCAGCCTAGTTTGGGCCTTAAGGCTCAGAGCCCATTTTTCAAATCTGACATATTTCACTTTATGTGGTAATAACGTCGGAATGCTTAAACCTATCCAAGCGATTCTGAGAATGTTTTCTCGTGACACTTTGGGCTTCATGTTCGTGGTAAAATTTGGTCGATATATTCAGTCTTTATTTGTGAAAAATTGCAAAATTTAGAGAAAATTTACAAAAAATAGCATTTTTCAGAATTTAAATGCATCTGCTTGAAAAACAGACGGTTATACCACCCAAAATAGTTACTAGTTCACATTTCCCATATGTCTACTTTAGATTGGCATCGTTTTTTGAACATTATTTTATTTTTCTTGGACGTTACAAGGTTTAGAACATAAACAGCAATTTCTCATATTCTTAAGAAAATTTCAAAAGCCTTTTTTTGAAGGTGCCAGTTCAGTTCTGAAGTGGATTTGAGGGGCCTATGTATTAGAAACCCCCATAAAACACCCCATTTTAAAAACTAGACCCCTCAAAGTATTCAAAACAGCATTTAGAAAGTTTTTTAACCCTTCAGGCATTTCACAGGAATTAAAGCAATGTGGAAATGAAATTTGCAAATTTCATTTTTTCTGCTGAATTTCAATTTTATTCAATTTTTTTTTAGTAACAGAGAAGGTTTTACCAGAGAAACACTACTAAATATGTATTGTCCAGATTCTGCAGTTTTTAGAAATGTCCCACATGTGGCTCTAGTGCGCTCGTGGACTAAAACACAAGCCCTAGAAGCAAAGAAGCACCTAGTGCATTTTGAGGCCTCTTTTTTATTAGAATATATTTTAGGCAGCATGCCAGGTTTGAAGAGGCGTTGAGGTATCAAAACAATGGAAACCCACCAGAAGTGACCCCATTTTGGAAATTACACCCCTCAAGGAATTCATTTATGGTTTTTGTTATCATTTTGACCGCACAGTTTTTTCACAGCACCTATTTGAATTGGGCTGTGAAATGAAAAAAATGATATTTTTTCCAATAAAATGTCATTTTTGATCAAATTTTCTTATTTTCACAGGGAACAACATACCCCATTTTGTTGCCCAATTTGTCCTTAGTGCGGCAATACCCCATTTGTGGTGATAAACTGCCGTTTGGGCCCATGGGAGGGCTCAGAAGGAAAGGAGCGCTATGTGTTTGTTGGAGTCCAGATTTTGCTGGATTGGTTTTCGGGTGCCATGTCGCATTTGCAGAGCCCCAGAGGTATCAAAGCAATGGAAACCCACCAGAAGTGACCCCATTTTGGAAACTACACCCCTCAAGGAATTCATTTATGGTTTTTGTTATCATTTTGACCGCACAGGTTTTTCACAGCACCTATTTGAATTGGGCTGTGAAATGAAAAAAAATGATATTTTTTCCAATAAAATGTCATTTTTGATCAAATTTTCTTATTTTCACAGGGAACAACATACCCCATTTTGTTGCCCAATTTGTCCTTAGTGCGGCAATACCCCATTTGTGGTGATAAACTGCCGTTTGGGCCCATGGGAGGGCTCAGAAGGAAAGGAGAGCTATGTGTTTGTTGGAGTCCAGATTTTGCTGGATTGGTTTTCGGGTGCCATGTCGCATTTGCAGAGCCCCAGAGGTATCAAAGCAATGGAAACCCACCAGAAGTGACCCCATTTTGGAAACTACACCCCTCAAGGAATTCATTTATGGTTTTTGTTATCATTTTGACCGCACAGGTTTTTCACAGCACCTATTTGAATTGGGCTGTGAAATGAAAAAAATTATATTTTTTCCAATAAGATGTCATTTTTGATCAAAATTTCTTATTTTCACAGGGAACAACATACCCCATTTTGTTGCCCAATTTGTCCTTAGTGCGGCAATACCCCATTTGTGGTGATAAACTGCCGTTTGGGCCCATGGGAGGACTCAGAAGGAAAGGACCACCATTTGGCCTACTGGAGCTTTTCTGGTGCTAAGTCATGTATGCAGAAGCCCCTGAGGTACCAGTACAGTTGAAACCCCCGAGAAGTGACCCCATTTTAAAAACTACACCCTTAAGACATTCATCTAGAGGTGTAGTGAGCATTTTGACCCCACAGGTACTGTGTAAAAGATAATGCGCAGCAGATGGTGCAGTGTGAGATTTGCAATTTTATATATGTATATGCCATTTCAGTGTCCAATATAGTGTGCCCAGCATGCGCCACCGGAGATATACACCCCTTAAATTGTAATGTGGGTTCTCCTGGGTACGACAATATCCTACATGTGGCTGTTATCAGCTGCCTGGGCATACGGCAGGGCTCAGAAGGGAAAGATGAGGGGGGTAAGCTGTGCGGAGTGCATCAGGGTAAATTAAAAATCAAGCGATGTATGATACATTTTAAAACAATCTTTCATACAGAGCCCTGGTTTTTCGGGACACGTGTCACATTGGTATATTGTGTTCTTCCTTATCCCCCTCTTATAGCAGACTCTGCACCTCTTTTGACTCTTTCCCTTTCCACCGGTTTGGGGAACTTCTCCTGGAAAGTGTTGCCCTGGTACGATGCGTGTGGCCTCGCTTCCAGAAGTACTGGGTGCCCCCCCTTCCTGGTCCCTAAAGATTAGATCTTGAAATTCCAGGAAAGTTCCCCTCTGGCCTGCACATCGACGTAGCACGTACGAATTGTACAAAGCCATCTGTATGATGTGCCCGGCCAGCTTCTTATACCACACCGCATGGCGCTGTAGGGCTTCAGGACTTGATTTGACAAGTCCATCCCTCCCATGTACCTATTGTAGTCCAGGATGCAGTCTGGTTTGGGGGTGGCCTTTCCTTCATATATCCTAAACCTGTAGGTATACCCTGATGCACTCTCACAGCTTATACATCTTCACGCCATACCTTGCCCTCTTACCTGGCAGGTACTGGCGGAATTGAACCCTCCCTTTAAAATGTACCAGGGACTCATCAATAGAAAAACACTTCTCGGGGGTGTATGCTTGGGAAAACCGGGCACTGGAACGGTCTAATAGGGGTCTCCGTTTATACAAACGGTCAAAACTGGGGTCATCTCGGAGTGGGCACTGCTCATTATCAGTATAATGTAAGAAGCGAAGTATTGCCTCATTTATTTATTTTTTTAGGTTCCAGTTCATTTCTGAAGTTGCTTTGAGGGGCCCATATATTAGAAACCCCTATCAAACACCCCATTTTAGAAACTAGACCCCTCAAAGTATTCACAACAGCATGTAGAAAGTTTATGAACCCTTTAGGTGTTTCACAGAAATTTAGAGCAAAGTAGAGGTGAAATTTACTCTTTTTATACCATTTTTTTTATAACACAAAAGGATTTATCAGAGAAACGCAACTCAATACTTATTGCCCAGATTCTGCAGTTTTGAGAAATATCCCACATGTGGCCCTAGTGCGGTAATGGACTGAAGCACCGGCCTCAGAAGCAAAGGAGCACCTAGCGGATTTTGAGCCCTCTTTTTTATTAGGCACCATGTCCGGTTTGAAGAGGTCTTGTGGTGCCAAAACATTGGAAACCCCCCAAAAGTGACCCCAATTTGGAAACTAGACCCCTTGAGGAACCCATTGTAGTTTTCTTGGGGTGCATGCGGCTTTTTGATCAGTTTTTATTCCATTTTTAGGTGGAACGGTGACTAATAAACAGCAATTCTACTATTGTTTTTGTATACTTTTTTTTTTACAGCGTTCACCGTGCGCTATAAATGATATATTAACTTTATTCTGCGGGGCGATACGATTACGGCGATACCAGATGTTTATAGTTTTTTTTTATGTCTTATGGCGTTTGCACAATAAAATACGTTTTGTAAACAATCATTCCCTTTTTGTGTTACCTTATTCTAAGAGCCAGAACGTTTTTATTTTTCAATCAATAAAGCCGTGCGAGGACTTATTTTTTGCGTAACGAACTGTAGTTTCGATCAGTACCATTTTTAGGTACATGCGACTTTTTGATCTCTTTTTATTCCATTTTTTGGGAGGTGAAGTGACCAAACAATTGTGATTGTGGTACGGTTTATTAATATTTTTTTTTACGGCGTTCACCGTGCGGGATAAATAACAAAATAATTTTGTAGTTCAGGCCGTTACGGACGCGGCGATACCAATTATGTATAGTTTATTTGTTTGTTTATATATTTTTATTAATAATAAATGACTGATAAGGGAAAAGGGGGATTTTTACTTTTATTACTTTTAAAACTTTTATTTTCTTATTTTTACACATCTTTTTTTAACTTTTTTTTTACTTTATTACTTTGTCCCACTAGGGGACATGAGGGCAGGAGGCCCTGATCGCAATTCTAATACACTGCACTACATGCGTAGTGCAGTGTATTAGAACTGTCAGCTACTCACTGACAGCAAGCATAGTGGGTCCTGACGTTGTCAGGACCCACTAGGCTTCCGTCTATGGCATAGCCGGACGCCATTGTTTGGTGTCCGGTTGCCATAGTCACCATCGCCGGCCGCTGTCGCGTAGCAGGCCGGCGATGGCAGCTTAACCCCTAAAAAGCCGCGATCTCTATAGAACGCGGCTTTTAAGGGGTTAATCAGCGGGGACACAGCGATCGGTCCCCGCTGTAGGAGCTGTGACAGCTGCTGAACAAGACAGCAGCGTCACAGCTCCTGTATGTGTCGGGAGGACGGCCGAAACGGCCGTTACTCCTGAGACGTACTATTACGGCATGGAGCGCGAACGATACAGCTGCCATGACGTAATAGTACGTCAAGGAGCGGGAAGGGGTTAACAATGTATAGAGTGTATTTCTGATAAATTTTATGTTATCTTCATTGAAAAAAACTGTGCTTTTCTTTCAAAAATAAGGAAATTTCTAAGTGACCCTAAAATTTTTAACAGTAGTGTAGCTTTTCCATTGCAGAGATATTAAAATGTAGCTAAACGTTTGACAAACTTCTGACATGTCATAGTGATGTGTCAGAAGTTTTGATTGGTAGGGGTCCGAGCACTGAAACCCCCACCAATCGCTAGAACGAAGCAGCTGAAGCGCTTAGTGTGAGTGCTCAGCCGCTTTGTGTCTGTCTGGCTTTTTCCGGAAATAAATGTATCAGTGTACGGACTCAATAGAAAGTCTATGAGCTTGTACTCCGATACATCGGCTTTTCGGAAAAAGCCGAACAGACACGAAGCGGCTGAGCGCTCACACGAGCGCTGCAGCTGCTTCGTTCTAGCAATTGGTGGTGGCCTCAGTGCTCGGACTCCCACCAATCCATACTTCTAACATGTCACTATGACATGTCAGATGTTTGTCAAATGTTTAGCTACACTTTAAGAACTAGCATTATCAAATAGAACCACAGCCATTTTCAGGTCCTCTATAGTCTGGTGTCCCTATATTATAATAAATAACCCATAAATTCCTTAGAGTCCATTCGAAGCGAGATGTCTCTAGGTCATCGTGGAACCCTGAAAGATAATTCTGATCTTTACTGGGAAAACAAGAGCATACTGCTTATTAGCTTTTCTGAGCCTCCTTTTCTCTTCTTCAAACTCAGCTCTTAATTTATTCAAAATAGTCAGGGAAAATAAAAGTGTCATTGTACAGTAGCTTCTAGATATTTCTGCTTTTTCTCAGGATAAAATCCAAATCCTTGCTGTATAATAACATCACTGGTATGGGCCTGGGTGGTGACCTTGGTAGACACGTAGTACATTTTTGACCTACCGCTCCTTATTGCTGAGAGGCTTTTACACACTGCCAAGCCCACAACAAGGAGCCAGATCCGTGGCTTCAACCATGAAGTGAAACAGGAGAGCATCTCCACTGAGAGGGGGAGCATCTCCACTGCATTGGGTAAGTACTAGCGGGAGCAAGTGGTAGCCAGCCCGCGTTTCAGCCCAACTTGGAGAAAGGAGGTTGGCTCTAGGCATCTTTGCTAAAGCCAAACAAGTTTCAGGCAGAAAGCAGACAGACATATGATTGGCAGTCAGGGCCCATGATCCAGGCATGCTCTGGCATAGTCCAGCATCTTTATAGCTCCATGGGCACTTAGCCGACACAAAGGTGTGGGAACTTTAAACATCCAACACCTGATCACGTCTTCACCTTTGTAGTGTTTTTTTTCATTTTATTACAATAAATTTTTGTTAAATTACAGTTGCTGTTTATTATATATTTCCTTACACGCTGCTACTAAAATGAAAGAGCAATCTTTACACCTATTAGCAGAATAGCACAAAATCCACCTAAAATATCAATAATGTCCTGTACACACACAAATATTACCTGAACTGGGGTATGACACATCCCAGTTGATCAGCATTCAAAATGAAGACAGTTCTTGTTCTGCAGGTAACTTGAAACAGTGGGTTTTGCAGCAATACTGATGGTAATGTAATGTAAAATAGAGGGACGACCTGGCTGGTAGCACAAACCCAAAAAAGCAGTCCTTGGGGAGCCCCAGTGACATCACTATAAAAACGCTCTTGTGGCCAGCTTAAGGCTAGACTGGTCAATTCAGTCCTACATGTTTCAAAGATAACCATCTCCACCGTCAGGGAATGTAAGCGCATGGGTTGCTTCTGGTATTTATACACTGCGTCCCCTCCCGCAGTATAGTTTCTTGAATTCTACAGGTCAATCCATAACTTGATTCTTGTGGCAGCGGCCATTAAAGTGTGAACTAATTTCAATCATTTTCTTGCAATAAGACTATGTTTGTATATATCAGCATATACTATACTTACAAGTTTAAAAATTACCTTTAGTTCTATGTTAATAAAAAATCATGCAGACTAGCTCATTTATTGTTCTTATACACCAAATCACATTAAGACCAAAAAATATATCCTATATGGCAATAAACAGCTTCTATAGTTCCCAATATAATGCATTTATTACAGGTAATTTAATTTAAAAAAAATCAATATAAAAGTGCTTCCTCATTACTGGAAAGCAAATAATTCAATCTCATTATTAAACCCATTAGGGGATAGTGTATTCAGATTAAAAATCAACTTAGTCTCCATCAGGTGTTTTGTACATACCACATATAATTTTTGACAAGGACACAAAATCACATAAATAATTCCCTTTGTATCACATGATATACAATCTTTTATTTTATAATTTAGAGAGTATCTGCACTTTCAAATTTGTATTATGCATTGATATTATTCCTGCGTCCCAGGTTCATTACTTTACCTTTGAACACGGAAGAAAGGAAAGGAGCATAAGAGCCTATACAATAAAATATATCTTTATTAACACTCTTATGCTCCTTTCCTTTCTTCCGTGTTTAAATGTTTACATAGGAGTGCCTTTATCGTTACTCGGGGAGTATGCTTTACCTTATAGCAGCTAGCCCCTCTTTTTGAAATTGCTGTAGGAGTTTTTTTTTTTTTTGTCTATATATCATTACTTTTCCTGTATCAAGATTAAAATTCATCTGCCATGTTTTTTTCCCAGGCTACCAGTTTATCTAGGTTTTCGGAAATAATGTACAATCAATTTGAGCTTTAAGTATCCTACAATATTTTGTACTGTATCATCAGCAAAAACGGACACTTTAATTTCAATCCCATCCACAAGGTCATTAATAAAGAAATTAAAAGGAATTGGTCTTAACGCAGAATATTTGAATGACAAACATCCAGATTTGCACTAACTTCTTCATAGAAACTGAGTATGTAGGTTTAAGATCTCCTGGAGCGAAGCTTTACCTTGCAGCCGCTGACAAGGTTGTTGGTGTCATGAAGATGTCTGTTGATGATATTGAGAAGGTCAAAAAATTAATCGGCATTGAAAATATTCACTATTTAAATGATGGCTTGTGGCACATGAAGACTTTCAACTGTAACCTGGACTTGAAAGTAACTTTTTATTTGTGTGATTAAATGTGATATAGTCTGTGCTGCTTAATAAAGATTAACATAACAAAAAAAAAAAGAAAGAAAAAAGAAACCGAGCACGTTAGTTTGGCACAACCTGTTTTTCATGAATCCATGCTGGCTAGCAGTTATTAAACTATTCTCCACTTTATACTGTTGCAGTTCATATCTTTTACATACCACAGATGTCAAACTTAATGGACGGTAGTTATTCGGTTCCACACTCTTACCCTTCTTAACCCCTTGTCGTTGCTGCTGGTTTTTGTCATAACGCCGGAGCCCTCATTTTCAAATCTGACATAAGTAAGTTTATGTGGTAATAACTTTAGAATGTATTTCCCTATCCAAGTGGTTCTGAGATTGGGTTTTTTTCATGACACGTACTTTATGCTGGTGGTAGATTTTTGGCATTACGCTTTGCGTTTATTCATTAAAAGATGCTAAATTTACTGAAATTTAGAGAGATTAGCAATTTTCAAAATTTCAATTATTCTGCTTGTAAGACAGATAGTCATATCACACCAGATAGTTGATAGTTAACATTTCCCATATGTCTACTTTATGTTGTCATCGTTTTTTGAAAATCCATATATTTTTCTAGGACGTTACAGGGCTTATAACTTTAGCAGCAATTTCTCACACTTTCAAAATAATTTCCAAAACCTATTTTTTAGGGACCAGTTAAGGTCTGAACTGGTTTTGAGGAGCCTATGTAATAGAAACCCCCATAAATGAACCTATTTTAGAAACTGCACCCTACAAATTATTTAAAATTGCATTTAGAAACTTTGTTAACCCTTTAGGTGTACCACAGGAATTAAAGCAACATGGAAGTGAAATTTCAACATTTAATTATTTGTTTTGCAGATTTTCCATTTTTATTGATTTTTTTGTGTAACAAAGCAAGGGTTAACAACAAAGCAAACCTCAATATTTATTTCCCTGATTCTGCAGTTTGTAGAAATACCCCATATGTGATCCTAGTGCGCCAATTGACTCTAACACAGTCCTCAGAAATGAAGGAGCACTTTATGTATTTTAGGGCATTTATTTTTTTAGGCACCATGTCACATTCATTGAGCCTCTAAAGTACCAGTACAAAGGAAACTCCCAAAAAGTGACTCTATTATGGAAACTACACCCTTCAAAGAATTTATCTAGCAGTATAGTGGTCGTTTTAACCTCACATGTGTTACATAGAAGTTACCGCACACATGAGAAATTGCAATTTTTCCACTAAAATGTTGAATTTTTCCTACATTTTTAATTTTCACCAGGTGTAATAGGAGAAAAAGCACCATAAAATTTGTTACGCAATTTCTCTTGAACTCGGAAATACCCCATATGTGGTTGTAAACTGCTGTATAGGCACATGGCGGGGCTCAGAAGGGACAGAGTGTTATTTGGCTTTTGTCGGCAAGATCTTGCTGGACTAGTTTTCAGGCACCATATCACATTTGTTGGGCCCCTATAGTACTAGTACGGTGGAAATCCTCAAAAAGTTACCCCATTTTGGAAACTACACCGCTGAAGGAATTTATCTAGAGGTATAGTGATTATTTTAACCCCACAGGTGTTACATAAAAGTTATTAACACTGGGCTCTGAAAATGAGAAATTGCAATCTTCAAGGATTTGAGGTGCCAAATATTATTAATCCCACAGAATTCACCCAATTTTGGAAACTACACCCCTCAAGAAATTTATCTAGGGGTATAATGAGAATAGTTAGTATGTGACGGACACCTCTCATGGTATTCATCTAGGGTTATAATGAGAATTGTTAGAATGTTACGGACACCTCTCATGGTATTCATCTAGGGTTATAATGAGAATTGTTAGTATGTGACGGACACCTCTCATGGTATTCATCTAGGGTTATAATGAGAATTTTTAGTATGCGACTGACACCTCTTATGGGATTCATCTAGGGGTATAGTGAGAATTATTAGTTCTGAAGTGGGCAGCCTGGAAAACCAGCACTGGAGGGAGGTGGAATGGCAGGTCCCACTGCCAACCTACCCACCATTCCATAAAATGCAGACCAGAAAATAAATTTATTAAAAACCTCAGCAAAAGAACAATTTGCTGAGGTAACACATCTATTCTGCATTTTATCCTTTCATCCAGCTTTGCAGCAGGGTGAGAGGGGCGCTCCCTCCATTACTATTCCAGCTGCCTACAGGGTATAGTGTACTGGGTATAGTGAGAGTTTTTTTGTTTATTTTGGGGGTTTTACAAATATTAGAATGAGCAAAGGGGCTTGTCACTGGAAAAAAAAATGGTGTGGCTAATATGCAAGACAAAAGGGTGGATGAAGAATTAAAAAAAAAGAAAATTAAAAATCTAAAGAAGTGTGGTAAATTTTAAAACACTGAATACACAAGCCGGGGTTTGTGGGGCACATTTCGCACAAAAATCTTGTGTCCTTCCTAAAGCCTTGTTTTGAGCACATGCAATGTCTTTTTTGGGGGCTCTGTTTTTTTTTTCAGTGGGGGGGAGGACTTCAGTGATGAAATGCTGGCCAGGAACAATCCTGCTGACATTGCTACTAGATGTACTGCCCTCCGCTTCCTGGTCAGCAAATAACAGGGATTTAATTACTCTTTCCCGAAATTGTAGGAATGTATCCCTACTGCCAACATATCTGTACAAAATAAAGGCATTGCGTAGTGCTATTTGAGTCAGGTGGACAGACAGCTTCTTATACCATACCTTTGTTTTGTGTATTGCACTGTATTTCTTGACGACTTGATCCAAAAGGTCAATGCCACCCATAAATTTATTGTACTCCTGTACGCACAGGGGTTTGAGGTCTTGGTTGCTTGATCCACGTAGAGGGACAAGGCTGCTACGGCCATCACAAAGGGTGGTCAGGATCAGGACATCTCTTTTGTCTCTGTATCTGATGAGCAGCAGATCTTCGCTGCAGATGGCCCTGCTCTCTCCCACCCATAACGACAGTCCCAGCAGAGTTTTGTGGAGGCCTTTCTGTTTTTTTCTGGCTTGTGCCACAGGCCAATGTGGATTGGGACGTAAGGACTTTATATAAATGGCACCCTTTGCCAAGCAGCGGATGGACAAGGCCCAATACAATCTTCCCACTGACTCCTAGGAAAAGGGGGGATTCAGGGGGAACAATTTTAAAGTCCTTTCCCTCATAAACTCTACGTGCTGGGTATACCCACCGCTCAGTTTAATACTATACTGGGCCCTTTTGTTTGGAACGTACTGCCTAAACCTGAGCCTTCCCTTAAAACAAACACAGAATTCATCCACCGCAATATTCTGTTTAGGGGTATAATATTGGGAAAATGCCTGACAATAATGGTCAATTATTGGCCTTATTTTGAAGAGCCGGTCAAAATTTGGGGCATCTGGGAGTGGGCACCGACTGTTGTCATTAAAATGCAGGAATTTAATTATCACCTCCAAGTATGTCCTGCTCATTATTGTGTGGTAGAGAATGGTGCTATATAATATATCAGGGGACCGGTAATCTCTAATAGTGGGCTTTTTTATAATGCCAAAACTTAAAAATATGCCTCAAATTTACACAGCTCTGCTGCATTTGTTGGAGTCCAATTTTCACGTCTGGTCTGACATAGTAGGAGTCAGGGTTTTGGGAAATAAAATGAGCAGCATAAATATTCGTCTGATCAACCATCAAATTTATTAGGGGGTCAGAAAAAAAAGGGGAAAAAAATCAATGGCCACCGAACTCTGTGGCATCAAATTGAATACCTGAGGAGGCTGTGAAATCAGGCACTTGGGGGCTATAATTGTCTGCAGCTACCCATGACAACTCAGGCATAGCATGACCTGTGACTCTACGGCATCGGCGGGGGGTTCAGCGTCACTGTCGCTGAATACAGACTTAGATGAAAGCACAAACTGTGCTTCACCTTCACTTGATGAGTCCATATCTGAACATAAGATTTTGTATGCCTCACCAGCAGTGTAAAGCCTTTGGGCCATATTTTTTTATACAGTACAGGAGCGACTGACCACAAATTTTTTATTTCTTTTTAGTTTTTTGTATTTTTTATAGTTTTTTTATTTTTTATATATATATATTTAAAAAAATACGCTCATCCAAACTGAACAATGGGAGCGGAGCGGCCACCAGTGACCCTGCTGTATTTGAACATGGAGATACCCTACCTACCAAATTCTAGATGAGAGGAGTCATTGCTACCTAACCGGGACCTTGGGCGGTGGGCAATCTGGAGTCATACAGCTGGGTACAGGTGATGCCAAGTGATTGGTTCCATGCTGGCATCTCCTGCCCGGCAACTCTGCTTTAGTCCTAAGTTGCCCGTTCTGTCACTGTGTCGCTGGACACAGTGACAGTTTAAAGTACTGACGTGCCTGATATGTCGGATTGCACTAAGTCACTTGCAATCCCAATGTACCAGGCACATCGTTTTGCGGGAAGGGGTTAAATATTCGTACAACAGTAACCATCCTCCAATTCTGTGGCACTGGTACAGTTACAAAAGTGTCTAAGGCTCCTTTTACATGGGCCTGTATGGGCTGTGAAAACAAGCGCCGATCATTGAGACAGCTTTTTGATCGGCGCTCGTTTGCTTCTTTCACTAGGAGCAATGATTGGTTATCTATGGGGACGAGTGCTCGTTACTACGATCGTTCAGCCCATACATTTCCATCATGTCTGGAGCACATTTCTCTGTACAGAGGGATAAAAAGATATTTCAGCCGATGAACGAGCATTTCCCCGTTCATTGGCTGATCGTTGCCCTGTTTACAAAGGGCAATGACCGGGAAGGAGCATTTTTATATGAATGCTCGTTTGCCCAATCATTGGCCCATGTAAAAGGGCCTTAAGAAGATGAGATACAATGATCTGTCCCATACTGAGCTCAATTCCCGTAATACTCGTGGATGTATGCCGTCTGGGCCAGGGGCTTTATCAATATTTAGTTTGCTCATGTGCTGTTGTACTTTCTCCTGTGTTAAGCAGGTAATATTGGTGGGAAACCTTTATTACTGTCCCTCTGAATATTTGGCACTGGGAGCAGTTAACATCAAGGAAAAGTAATTTCACAGCCCTGCCTTTGTTCTCTACAATTATATTTATATGGTCATTTTTAAGATGGCCAATATTCTCAGATTTTATATTTTTGCTATTTATAATAAAAAAATTGGGATTTATTTTAAAGATTTGTTTTTTATGTGACTTCCGTTGTTGACTTCATTTAATATTTACATTTCCTATTGAGATCTTTGTAAGCTTGAAATTATTTTTCTGAGCCATCAGCCTTCAATATTTTAAAGCTTTTTGTGTTTGTCTTATTATATTCAGTACTACTCTATTCAGACATATTGCTCTCCTTTTATCTCTAGACATTTGGCTACCAGTGGGCTTAAAATTCTCCTTTTAACAACAGTAACCTTTTTTACCATTACATAATCCCAGTCTACAAGACTAAGTGTTTCCCTCAGTCGGTTTAATTTTGCTTTGTTAAAACTCCATGTTATTGTAGCTACCTTCCATACTGTTTTATTGAATATTATATTAAAACTTACCATACTATGGTCAATGTTGCCCACGTGCTCCCAGACCTCCATATTTGATATTGTATCTGGTCTATTAGATAAGATCTGGTTGGTTCATCCATCAATTGAGAAAAATAATTGTTTTGAATTGTGGATAAAAATGTACAGCTTTTAGCACATCCAGCGGCCTTTTTGTCCCAATTAATGTCAGGATAGTTAAAATCCCCCATTATATGGATCCCATTTTTATTTGATGCCTTTTTTATTTGTTGCAGCATTTCAACCTCAGTATGTTCAGCTTTGTTTGGGGGCTTATAACAAACTCCAATTAGCAGTTTACCGTTATAAACCATTCCATAAATATTTACCCATAAAGACTCCACACTGTCAGTCTCCCCCAATGTCTTCATTCAGGACTGGTCTTAGGCTGGATTTTACAAACAGACAAAAACCACCATCTTTTTATCTGTTCTATCCCTTCTAAACAGTGTGTAGCCCTCCGTGTAGTAACTGTTCATCCACATATTTTGACAAATTAGAAGTTCTGCAAATAACCCCGGAGATTATAGGTTAATTTAGTAACGTATGGACAGTTATTAAGTTTTGGGTGGAAATGCTCTCTAACTGCTAAATTGGTGGATATGTTTTTATTGTTTTTCAATGGTATTATCACCCCGCACATTATTGCATTGATTATCATCTAATCAAATATTTTCAGAAATGTATTATTTCATAAATTACTGTTTTGTTTCATCTTTTTTTAAGAAGAGGGTTGATTCAGCTTGTGACTGGATAAGAAGGGACATCGGTTTGGCATACACACAAATATAAGGCTACGTAATAAACACTAGGCAGACAAACCTATTGGGACACATGGCTTAATCATTGAATTCAGGTGTTTCTTTCACTACCATTGCCACATATGTATAACTTTAAGCTCCTAGTCATTTAGGCCTCATGCACACGACCATATTTTTTCCCAGCCGTAAATACTGGCGTAAATACGGGTCCGGTGTCACACGTATTCCACCCGTTTTGCACCAGTATTTACGAACCCGTGCCCGTAAATATGGGTCCGGTGTCACCCGTATTCCACCCGTATTTACGGGCACGTTTTTGGCGGCAAAATAGCACTGCACTAATCGGCAGCCCCTTCTCTCTATCAGTGCAGGATAGAGAGAAGGGACAGCCCTTTCTGTAATAAAAGTTAAAGAAATTCATACTTACCCGGCCGTTGTCTTGGTGACGCGTCCCTCTCTTCACATCCAGCCCGACATCCCTGGATGACGCGGCAGTCCATGTGACCGCTGCAGCCTGTGATTGACCTGTGATTGGCTGCAGCGGTCACATGGCCTGAAACGTCATCCAGGACGTCGGGCCGGATGTCGAGAGGGACGCGTCACCAAGGCAACGGGCGGGAGACCGGACTGGAGGAAGCAGGAAGTTCTCGGTAAGTAAGTATTTTATTTTTATTTTTTACAGGTTTATTCTGATCGGTAGTCACTGTCCAGGGTGCTGAAAGAGTTACTGCCGATCAGTTAACTCTTTCAGCTCCCTGGACAGTGACTATTTACTGACGTCGCTTAGCAACGCTGCCGTAATGACGGGTGCACACATGTAGCCACCCGTCATTACGAGAGCTCCATAGACTTCTATGGACTGTCCGTGCCGTTATTACGGCTTGAAATAGGACATGTTCTATCTTTTTCAACGGCACGGGCACCTTCCCGTGAGAAAACGGGAAGGCACCCGTCGCCAATAGAAGTCTATGAGCCCGTTATTACGGGTCATAATTACGACCCGTAATAACGGGAGTTTTTACGGTCGTGTGCATGAGGCCTTAGTCTGCTTTTTACAAACATTTGTGAAAGAATGAGTCGTTCTAAAGAGCTCACTGAATTCCACGTGGTACTGTAATAGGATGACACTGTTGCAGCAAGTCAATATGTGAAATTTGTTCCCTACTAGAAATTCCATGATTAAATGTGAGTGGTATTATTGCAAAAAGGAAACCTTTAGGAACCATAGCAACTCAGCCATGATGTGGCAGACCACGGGCGGATCACAAAGTTCTGAGGCACAAAGTTCAGAAAAGTCGCCAACACTCTGCTGACTCAATAACTGTAGAGTTCCATACCTCCTCTGGCATTAACATCCACACAAAAACCGTGCACTGAGATTTTCATGGCATGGGTTTCCATGGCCAAGCAGCTGCATGTAAGCCATACATCAACAAGCACAATGCAAAGCGTTTGAAAGAGTGGTGTAAAGTACTCCCCCACTGGACTCTGGAGAAGTGGAAATGTGTTCTGTGGAGTGATGAATCACACTTCCCTATCTGTCAGTCTGATGGATAAGTCTGGGTTTAGTGAATACCAGGAGAATTTTACCTGCCTGACTGCATTGTGCCAACTGTAAAGTTTGGTGGAGGAGGGATAATGCTATAGGGTTGTTTTTCAGGGGTCAGCCTTTGCCCTTAGTTCCAGTGAAGGGAAATCTTAATGCTTGAGTTTGCCAAGACATTTTGGACAATTGTAGCTTCCAACTTTGTGCCCCAGTGCATAAAGCAAGGACCATAAAGGCATGGTTGGGTGAGTTTGGTGTGGAAGAGCCAGACTGGCCCACACAGAGCCCTGACCTCAATCCTATCGAACACTTTTGGGATAAACCACAATGGAGATTGCGACCAAGACCCTCCAATCCAACATTAGTGTCTGACCTCACAAATGTAACTTCTGGATGAATGGAAAAAATTCCCACAGACACACTCCAAAATCTTGTAGAAAGCCTTCCCAGAAGAGTGGGGAATCTTTTAGCTGCAAAGGGGAAACCAACATTACATTAATGGCTTTGGGTTTAAAATGGGATGTCATAAAGCCCCCGTAGGTGTAATGTGTGGGAGTCCCAATACTTTTATCCATATAATGTAACTATGAATGGTGATATTTGTCATA